>NC_088420.1:16253590-16377766 GCF_034236695.1 Oncorhynchus nerka | reverse complement strand
ATTTGCACCTTTTGCACCAAAGTACGTTTCTCTCTAGGAGACAGAACGCGTCTCCTTCCTGAACGGCATGACGGCAGCGTGGTCCCAGGGTGTTTATACTTGCGTACTATTGTTTGTACAGGTGAACGTGGCACCTTCAGGTGTTTGGAAATTACTCCCAAGGATGAACCAGACTTGTGGAGGTCTTACAATTTGTTTCTGCGATCTTGGCTGATTTCTTTTGATTTTCCATGATGTCAAGCAGGTATGCCTTGAAATACATCCACAGGTACACCTCCAATTGACTCAAATGATGTCAATTAGCCTATCAGAAGCTTCTAAAGCCATGACATAATTTTCTGTAATTTTCCAAGCTGTTTAAAGGCACAGTCAACCTCAGTGGATGTAAACTCCCGACTTCAACTGTATGTGCTTGCATGGTAGAGGGAGCATATCAAGGGTTATCCCCTATCAGCTCCTCCAGAGCTTACTGTACCTACTCTCCCTCTGTCAGATGGTAGGCTTTGGAGAGAAGGAGAATGGCCAGGCAAGTCAGAGCAGAGTAGCAGGCCAATGTTTGTGGTTTCTTTGCAATGCTTGCAGTTAGTCACTGATTCCTTCCATACGACTCATTCTTGGATTTGCGATTTCCAACGTGTTGTGTAATCTTTATGTACAATGGCCAATGAGCACCGATTCGTTTCATCTATAATTTCTCTTCATTATTTATCTTCATACGCCAAGGATTTAAAAGGATTTGCCAGTAGATTGTCGACTTGATGACAACTGTAGATGACTGCTAGATAAGATTTTGAAAGTAAGATGTTGACATCAGTCCAATCAAAGCTACTGTAGCTATAGGATGACATGTCTGCTGCAGAGAGACTAGAAAGAGCATGAGAAAATGGCTTTATCAGTCATGGAAATAAAAGTGATGAAAACATGTTGGCTCACTATTTAAAAAGAAGATGGAGAACAAGCTATATGATAAAAATATGTGATATATGATTAAAAAATACCAGCGTTTTTGGTCCAGGTACATTGCTACCTAGCAATATTTTTTAACATATCTTTCCTTCAAATCCAATGTTAATTGTCACGTGAAAATACAACAGGTTGAAGCCCTTGACCCTGATGACCAGGCAGCTTGTGGTTGAAACCCTTGACCCTGATGACCAGGCAGCTTGTGGTTGAAACCCTTGACCCTGATGACCAGGCAGCTTGTGGTTGAAGCCCTTGACCCTGATGACCAGGCAGCTTGTGGTTGAAGCCCTTGACCCTGATGACCAGGCAGCTTGTGGTTGAAACCCTTGACCCTGATGACCAGGCAGCTTGTGGTTGAAGCCCTTGACCCTGATGACCAGGCAGCTTGTGGTTGAAGCCCTTGACCCTGATGACCAGGCAGCTTGTGGTTGAAGCCCTTGACCCTGATGACCAGGCAGCTTGTGGTTGAAGCCCTTGACCCTGATGACCAGGCCATGTTCCCCGGCGATCAGTTTGTACTCCAGCTGGGCCACGTCAGCCTCGTAGGCCAGCTCTGCCAGGTTGTGGGCCAAGATGTTCACAAAGATGTCAAACAGCACCGGGGTAGAGGGCCACAATACATACACTACAAACAATAAGGGTTTTGTTTTCAGATAAAATACTAACTTCTCTGGAGATTTCTAAATCATCGGGGAGATAAGGTTGAAACGGACATGAGCTAGAAGAAAAATTAAGGGAAGTATTAAATAACTAAAACAGGATATAATTTGAAATGTGTCAGCCTACTAGCTACTAACATTTCTCTTACACATATTGAGAAATAGTAAATCCCAGGTGTCACTGCAATTCCCTAAGGTTATATACACTACCTAAGTAGCGTTACATACACTACCTAAGTAGAGGTTACATACACTACCTAAGTAGAGGTTACATACTACCTAAGTAGAGGTTACATACTACCTAAGTAGAGGTTACATACTACCTAAGTAGAGGTTACATTCTACCTAAGTAGAGGTTACATTCTACCTAAGTAGAGGTTATACTACCTACCTAAGTAGAGGTTATTCTACCTAAGTAGAGGTTATATACTATATACTAACTAAGTAGAGATTATATACTATATACTACCTAAGTAGAGGTTACATTCTACCTAAGTAGAGGTTATATACTATATACTAACTAAGTAGAGGTTATATACTATATACTAACTAAGTAGAGATTATATACTAAGTAGAGGTTATATACTACCTAAGTAGCAGTTATCTCCTACCTAAGTAGCGGTTATATACTCCCTAAGTAGCGGTTATATACTAACTGTCTGTGTGGGTGGACCATTTCAGTTTGTCCGTGATGTGTACGCCGAGGAACTTAACTTTCCACCCTCTCCACTACTGTCCCGTCGATGTGGATAGGGGGCTGCTCCATCTGCTGTTTCCCGAAGTCCACGATCATCTCCTTTGTTTTGTTGACATTGAGTGTGAGGTTATTTTCCTGACACCACATTCCGAGGGCCCTCACCTCCTTCCTGTAGGCCGTCTCGTCGTTGTTGGTAATCAAGCCTACCACTGTAGTGTCGTCTGCAAACTTGATGATTGAGTTGGAGGCGTGCATGGCCACGCAGTTGTGGGTGAACAGGGAGTACAGGAGAGGGCTGAGAACACACCCTTTTGGTTGAGGATCAGCGGGGTGGAGATGTTGTTACCTACCCTCACCACTTGGGGGCGGCTCGTCAGAAAGTCCAGGAGCCAGTTGCACAGGGCAGGGTCGAGAACCAGGGTCTCGAGCTTAATGACGAGTTTGGAGGGTACTATGGTGTTAAATTCTGAGCTGTAATCGATGAACAGCATTCTTACATAGGTATTCTAGTTTTGTCTCTGGTAACGCTCGTTAGACCGGTAAAAAACATTTTTGGGGGAAAAATCCATAGAGATAGAGGACTTTATATATTTATATCGGTGCCATTATAGCATCTGTGACTGACAGCATTGGCAGACACATTGAGCCTACAACCCATAGGAATCCCCACCCCACCATTACTTGTCTACTTTAAAATGGTGGATCGTGAAAATGTCCAAGAGCAATGGCAATAGAGCTGGGCAATTTATAATCCTAAAAAACAAAAAAAAGCCCCAAATAATGTCTGAGGTTAACACAGATATAGGGATTTTATACTTACCCAAACCAAAACCATGGATTGATGGCAGCTTTCGCGCAAAACTGAATGCGTAAACCACCACATTTAACTCCGCAATGTGTCTGGGAATATGGTTGAAATATAAACAGTGGAGTTATGCCCTCCATAAGGCAATCAAACAGGCAAAACATGAGTACAGAGACAAAGTGGAGTCGCAATTCAACGGCTCAGACACGAGACGTATGTGGCAGGGTCTACAGACAATCACCGATTACAAAGGGAAAACCAGCCAGGTCGCGGACATCAACGTCTTGCTCCCTGGAAGCTAAAATACAATAACATTGTATTTGTCACATGCGCTGAATACAACCTTACAGTCATTAACCAACATTGCAGTTTTAAGAAAATAAGTGTTAAAGTATTTACTAAAATAAACTGAAGTAAAAAATAAATAAAAAATGTAAGTAAAAAATAAGAAAACAGAAAAATACCAAATAATTAAGGCGCAACAGTAGATCAACAGTAGCGAGGGTATATACAGGGGGTACCGGTACAGAGTCAATGTGCGGTTAGTCGAGGTAATATGCACATGTAGGTAGAGGTAACGCGACTATGAATAGATAATAAACAGAGTAGCAGGAGCAATGCAAATAGGGGAACAACCCGGGGGCGGCCCTTTTCCCACCTGGGGGGGCGGCCCTTTTCCCACCTGGGGGCGGCCCTTTTCCCACCTGGGGGGGCGGCCCTTTTCCCACCTGGGGGCGGCCCTTTTCCCACCTGGGGGGGGCGGCCCTTTTCCCACCTGGGGGGGCGGCCCTTTTCCCACCTGGGGGCGGCCCTTTTCCCACCTGGGGGCGGCCCTTTTCCCACCTGGGGGCGGCCCTTTTCCCACCTGGGGGCGGCCCTTTCCCACCTGGGGGGCCCTTTTCCCGCCTGGGGGCGGCCCTTTCCCGCCTGGGGGCGGCCCTTTTCCCACCTGGGGGCGGCCCTTTCCCACCTGGGGCGGCCCTTTTCCCACCTGGGGGCGGCCCTTTTCCACCTGTGGGCGGCCCTTGGGGGCGGCCCTCCCACCTGGGGGCGGCCCTTTACCACCTGGGGCGGCCCTTTTCCCACCTGGGGCGGCCCGTCAGGAAGTCCAGGATCCAGTTGCAGAGGGAGGTGTTTAGTCCCAGGGACCTTAGCTTAATGATGAGCTTTGAGGGCACTATGGTGTTGAAAGCTGACCTGTAGTCAATGAATAGCAATTTTCACATAGGTGTTCCTTTTGTCCAGGTAGGATAGGGCAGTGTGGAGTGGCCCTTAAACACCTTCACCCACTATGAGGATAACACAGTGCCATCGAAGCGGCCTGCTCCCAAGGACTGTGGGCTCTCCTTCTCCGTGGCCGACATGAGTAAGATATGTTAACCCTTGCAAGGCTGCTGGCCCAGATGGCATAACTCGCCACGTCCTCAGAGGACTCCAGCCAGCTGGTCTGCGCATGTTTATGGACATATTCAATCTCTCCCTATCCCAGTCTGCTGTCCACACCTGCTTCAAGATTGCCACCATTGCTTTCTTGGGTACAGGAACAAAGGTAACTGAACTAAATAACTATCGCCCCGTAGCACTCACTTCTGTCATTATGAAGTGCTTTGAGAGACTAGTCAAGGATCATATCACCTCTACCTTACCTGTCACCCTAGACCCACTTCAATTTGCTTACCACCCCAATAGATCCACAGATGATGCAATCGTCTGTTGCACTGCACACTGCCCTATCCCATCTGGACAAGAGGAATACCTATGTAAGAATGCTGTTCATTGACTATAGCTCAGCCTTCAACACCATAGTACCCTCCAAACTCATCATCAAGCTCAGGGCCCTCGGTCTGAAACCCACCCTGTGCAACTGGGTCCTGGACTTCCTGACAGTCTGCCTCCACGTGGTGAAGGTAGGAAACAACACCTCCACTTCAATGATCCTCAAAACAAAGGGCCCCCACAAGGATGTGTGCTCAGCCCCCTCCTGTACTCCCAGTTCACCCATGACTGTGGCCACGTACACCTCCAACTCAATCATCAAGTTTGCAGATGAAACAAGCATAGTAGGCCTGATTACCAACAATGATGAGACAGGCTACAAGGAGGAGGTGAGGGCCCTGGCGGAGTGGTGCCAGGAAAATAACCTCTCCCTCAACAAAACGAAGGAGCTGATCGTGGACTTCAGGAAAAAACAGAGGGAGCACGCCACTCCACATTAACAGGACTGCAGTGGAGAAGGTGGAAAGCTTCAAGTTCCTTGGCGTACACATCACTGATGATCTGAAATGGTCCACCCACACAGACAGTGTGGTGAAGAAGGTGCAA
Source organism: Oncorhynchus nerka (assembly GCF_034236695.1). Lineage (NCBI taxonomy): Eukaryota > Metazoa > Chordata > Actinopteri > Salmoniformes > Salmonidae > Oncorhynchus > Oncorhynchus nerka. The sequence continues at coordinate 16,372,320 of NC_088420.1, read as the reverse complement.
CAGTGCTTCTTCAACCTCAGGAGGCTGAAGAAATGTGTCTTGGCCCCTAAGACCCTCAAACTTTTACAGATGTGCAACTTTTACAGATGTGATTCTGCTCATAGCATTAGGGTTCTATTGATGATTCTGCCCGTAGCATTAGAATTCTATTGATGATTCTGCCCGTAGCATTAGAATTCTAGTGATGATTCTACCCGTAGCATTAGAATTCTATTGATGATTCTGCCCTATTGATGATTCTGCATTATAATTCTATTGATGATTCTGATTCTGATGATTCTGCCCGTAGCATTAGAATTCTATTGATGATTCTGCCCGTAGCATTAGAATTCTATTGATGATTCTGCTCGTAGCATTAGAATTCTATTGATGATTCTGCCCATAGCATTAGAATTCTATTGATGATTCTAACCATAGCATTAGAATTCTATTGATCATTCTGTCCATACAGTGCCTTCAGAAAATATTCAGACCCCTTGAGTTTTTCAAAATGTTGTTATGTTAGCCTTATTCTAAAATGGATTAAATCAATAAAAAATCTTTACTCTTCACACAATACCTCAGAATGACAAAAGGAACAGGTTTTTATAAATTTTTACAAATGTGAATGAAAGAAGAATGAAATAACTTTACTTACATAGTATTCAGACCCTTTACTATGAGACTCGAAATTGAGCTCAGGTGCATCCTGTTTCCATTGATCATCCTTGAGATTAGAGTCCACCTGTGGTAAATTCAATTGATTGGACATGATTTGGAAAGGCACACACCTGTCTATATAAAGGTCCCACAGTTGACAGTGCATGTCAGAGCAAAAACCAAGCCATGAGGTTGAAGGAATTGTCCGTAGAGCTCCAAAACAGGATTGTGTCAAGGCACAGATCTGGGGAAGGGTACAAAAAAAATGTCTGCAGCATTAAAGGTCCAAGAACACAGTGGCCTCCATCATTCATAAATGGAAGAAGTTTGGAACCACCAAGACCCTTCCTAGAGCTGGCCGCCCAGATAAACTGAGCAATCGAGGGAGAAGGGCCTTGGTCAGGGGAGTGACCAAGAACATGATGGTCACTCTGACAGAGCTCCAGAGTTCCTCTGTGGAGATGGGAGAACCTTCCAGATAGACAACCATCTCTGCAGCACTCCACCAATCAGGCCTTTATAGTAGAGTGGCCAGACGGAAGCTAATCCTCAGTAAAAGGCACATGACAGCCCGCTTGGAGTTTGCCAAAAGTCGTAAAGACTCTCAGACCATGAGACACAAGATTATCTGGTTTGATGAAACCAAGATTGAACTTTTTGGCCTGAATACCAAGGTTCACGTTTGGAGGAAACCTGGCACCATCCCTACGGTGAAGCATGGTGGCGGTAACATCATGCTGTGGGAATGTTTTTCAGCGGCAGGGACTGGGAGAGTTGTCAGGATGATGACAAAGATGAACGGAGCAAAGTACAGAGAGATCATTGATGAAAACCTACTCCAGAGTGCTCAGGACCTCAGACTGGAGCAAAGGTTCACCTTCTAACAGGAACATGACCCTAAGCACACAGCCAAGACAACGCAGGAGTGGCTTTTGGACAGGTCTCTGAATGTCCTTAATTGGCCCAGCCAGAGCCTGGACTTCGACCCAATCAAACATCTCGAGAGACCTGAAAATAGCTGTGCCTCAACGCTCCCCATCCAACCTGACAGAGCTTGAGAAGATCTGCAGAGAAGAATGGGAGAAACTCCCCAAATACAGGTGTGCCAAGCTTGTAGCGTTATACCCAAGACGACAGATGAGGGGAAAAGAAGGTTGATGAGGGGGGAAAAGCAGTTTAATCCATTTAAACGTAACAAAACGTGGAAAAAGTCAAGGGGTCTTAATACTTTCTAAAGGTACTGTAGTTCTAATTGTGCTATTGTATGAATACAGTGTAGCTGCCATAGAATTAAACAATAAGGCATATGGCCAATATACCATGGCTAAGGGCTGTTCTTGCGCATGACATAATGCAGAGTGCTTGGATAAAGCCCTTAGCCATGGTATATTGGCCATATACCACAAACCCCCGAGGTGCCTTATTGCTATTATAAACCAATGTAATTAGAAGAGTAAAAATATATGTTTTGTCATACCCGTGGTATACGGTCTGATAAACCACGGCTTTCAGCCAATCAGCAGTCAGGGCTTGAACCATCCAGTTTATAATTAGGAATTAGAATACTTTAAGATTTCGATGCTAACTGCCTATAAGAACATTTGATTCATTGTAGTTTAACTGATTGTACAGAATTCAAAAGCCCATTCGTGATAAATGGAATCAATGAATTAAAGTAGAGTTGTGCTTTTTAATATACTAAATTGCATCTATAATATACAAACATCCACAAAATGTTGTACAATCACTTTGTGCTTTTCTCCCACTTTGTCTAGGAGTTCACTGTAACAACAAGTTGACATTAATGGTCTATATTTCTTCCCATAATACAGCATCAAAATAAATTCAGCAAACACCATTATAGATTTGAACTATGATTTACAAATTCACATATTAAATCTTTATATTAAGACATTTAAATATAAAACTGAAAATACACATGGTGGGAAGCTACACTTAAAAACGTGCTACTTTGCGATACAAAGATTTTGCAGAATATGTTTAAGATTTTGCCATTGTTCTTTTTTTAAGCAGAACATTTTAAAATATAATTTTCTGTCTCTTCCATTTCACAATGTATTTTGATGTTGACATGTACCTCAGCCCAAGTTACATGATACACAAATGAAACCGTTACAACTGAACACTCAGTTATGTGCCATACACAACAATAGACTGCTTTGCTCTCTAAAACACACACATTTTCATGAAATAAACACTGTACATAAACATGGCTTACATAACGGCTAGGAGATGATATTAGCTGAAGGATAAAGAGTGTGCTCTCCAATGAACATCTATATTCTATATAGTCCCTCAGAATGTCAGAACTCCCTGTACATGGCATTGGCTTAGTGTTGGTGGTAAAAGACGTATTGGACATCTTGCCATTTCAACAGTGTACCATTGTTATTACCTCTCCAAGAGACAGTTGCACTGCATATTGTTAAGGGACTCAAAAATCTACAGGGAAGATTGTTACCCACTGGGCAAAAACTGGTTGAATCAATGTTGTTTCTACATCATTTCAACCCCAAAAATATATGTGATGATGTTGAATCAATGTTGTTTCTACATCATTTCAACCCCAAAAATATATGTGATGATGTTGAATCAATGTTGTTTCTACATCATTTCAACCCCAAAAATATATGTGATGATGTTGAATCAATGTTGTTTCTACATCATTTCAACCCCAAAAATATATGTGATGATGTTGAATCAATGTTGTTTCTACATCATTTCAACCCCAAAAATATATGTGATGATGTTGAATCAATGTTGTTTCTACATCATTTCAACCCCAAAAATATATGTGATGATGTTGAATCAATGTGGAAAACTGATTTGATGCAAAAAGTCATCAACATAAGGGCATTTATATCTATTTTTTATCCAACTTTGAATATAAATCCAATGTCATGGTGAATTTGTTGATTTCACGTTAGTTGACAACTCAACCAAATGTAAATCAAAACTAGATTGAACTGAGGTCTGTATCCAGTGGTTAGTTTGTCTTCGCTTTAGTGCTTGTAAAGGACGGTCAACAAGAGCACTAAACCAAATTATTCTGAACTTGAAGACTATGCAGCTATCGAGGCTCGTCTCCTAACCCGTGTAAACTTGTAATGCGAACTGATGTGGTCTTGTGATTCTTTGTGCGGTGGTGAAGCCACTTTTTGGAGGATAGAGGCAATGCTGTGCTTACCTTTATACCCTGCTTAGTGTTCCCTGACCTCTGAACCAGCTGGAGGTCAAGGCTACAGGGGGGAAACATATGTAAATAGTAGTAGTAGTGGTGGTAGTGGTAGTAGTAGTTATTGATGGTAGTAGTTTTTGGTGATAGTGGTAGTAGTAGTGGTTATTGGTAGCTTGATAAATTACATTGTATAGTTGGCTACCTTTTTGGAAAGAAGTTTGTGGAACTTGTAATAGCTTTACAGGGAGTTGGGAAAGAACAGTAGTGGAATGCTACCTGTCCCAGACCTGCTGTTTTCAACTCTAGAGACAGCAGGAGTGGTAGAGATACTCGTAATGATCGGCTATGAAAGGCCAACTGACATTTACTCCTGAGGTGCTGACTTGCTGCACCCTCGACAACTACTGAGATTATTATTATTTGACCATGCTGGTAATTTATGAACATTTGAACATCTTGGCCATGTGCTGTTATAATCTCCACCCGGCACAGCAAGAAAAGGACTGGCCACCCCTCATAGCCTGGTTCCTCTCTAGGTTTCTTCCTAGGTTTTGGCCTTTCTAGGGAGTTTTTCCTAGCCAACGTGCTTCAACACCTGCATTGCTTGCTGTTTGGGGTTTTAGGCTGGGTTTCTGTACAGCACTTTGAGATATCAGCTGATGTACAAAGGGCTATATAAATAAATTTGGTTTGATTTTGATTTGAATGGCAAGTATCGTAGTGGAGAACTGAGGGCCAAATCAGTAGTAGCTCACTCATACTATAGGGCCAATCCCAACCGCACGGTGCTGGCTCGGATAGTTTCTATTCAAATGGTATTTTCCAGCATGGTTCCAGCAACTATGGTAGAAGCGTAACCAGGCCAGCCAAGTACGGCTCGGCATGGCTTGGCTCGGCATGGCTTGGCTCAGCCCTATAAGTGTGAGTCAGGCACAGGTGCACTTCTGAGGTAACTGGGGGGGCTTGTCGGTGAGTCTGGTAGTCTTGACACCGGGGACCATGGGCGGCTCCACGTCCACTCGCTCGGACATCTTGACGCAGATGATGTCGACCAGCCGCTCAAACACCTGGCGGACATTAATGTTCTCCTTGGCGCTGGCCTCGTAGTACTCGAACCCTGCACACAGACAGAAGGAGTACATACAGTATGGTGAGTACATAGCTCTGGTCCAGGGCGTTAGTGTGCGTTCCTCTAATAAGTTAGTAGTGGAATGCACACTAACACCTAGGACCAGAGCTAGGTGAGGACACGGGATACTAAATATTACACAGGTTATACCATGCTGTGTACCAAGTACGAACACGCTCCAGGATTCGATAAGATACCCTCAACAGTGGTCACACTTCAGCCAACCGTTCAACATTTGAGAGCAAGAGGCTAACACAAAGCTCCAGGAGTGACAGAAAGGTGACATCAGAGCAGACTGCATGAAACAACTAGCACTGATTAGCTTGCCTCCACAACATGGGGCGCAAAGCACAGACATGGCACGTTATGCCGCACAGCTATAGAAATGACGTACAGCTATAGAGATGACGTGTGTAGACTCTTGACAAGACTAGAGTAATGCTAATAACACGTATAGAGAAGAACTGATGTGGATTTGCTTATACAGTGCCCTCCGTAACTACTGGGACAGTGAATAATGTTGGATGCATTTGCTGTATGTGTTGGTTGTGTTTCAGATTATTTTGTGCCGAGTAGAAATTAAATGTAAATAACGGTGCATCTGTAACTGTCTCACTCATCATATTTCACAATTCATTCAGGACTATCCATTATGGAAGCCTCCACATTAATGTAGATGTGTTTAGAAACATATTATATTCTTATTTACAATAAAAGTGACTCCAAGATGACACAATACATTATTGGGCACAAAATAATCTGAAACACAACCAAAACAAACAGCAAATGTACACAATGAGGTCCTTGTGTTCTAGGAATATGGGACCAAATACTCAACTTTTTGACTACTTTAATACACATAAGTGATTTTGTCCCAATACTTTTGGTCCCCTAAAATGGGGGGGTCTATGTAAAAAAAAAAAGTGTTTTAATTTCTAAATGTTTCACGCGATATGAATGAAAATGCCCTCAAATGAAAACGGACAGTCTGCACTTTAACCTCATAGTCATTGTTTGATTTTAAATACAAACCTTTAAAGCCAAAAGACAAATGACTTCACTGTCCCAATAAGGGCACTGTATAGCCCCAGGGGATAAATCTTTGTGTATTACCAATTTATTCTTCATTCATACTAGAATAGAGTAGAGTAGACACCATTTTGTTCACCACCACAATTCCTCAGTGTGGTTTCAATTCAAATCTCACAAACATGGAATCTTGTCCTGGCCAGTAATACCATGCAGGTCAGCACTGCTATAAGGCGAAATAACATGAATTTCAGCAGAAGGACAGTCTTGACAATATGGTAATCCAGGCAATTAACTCACCTAATTGGTCAGCCAAGTGCTTCCCCTTCTCTGTGGGCACCACCCTCTCCTCGCCCACATCACACTTGTTGCCCACCATGATGACCTGAGCGTTATCCCACGAATAGGTTTTTATCTGGGTAGCCCTGAAACACACACACACACACACACACACAAAATCAGTGTCTTCTCCAGTGGTGAGTAATGAAAGCAGCAAAGGAAGCCATTTGAGAGTATTGAGAGACAGCCCTGGTGTCTCAGTCAGCAGACCCACCAGTCCTGCACAGCGTTGAAGGACTCTTCATTGCAGATGTCGTACATGAGGATGAAGCCCATAGCTCCTCTGTAGTAAGCGGTGGTGATAGTCCTGTACCTCTCCTGTCCTGCTGTATCCTAGGAGAGACAAAGGCATATCGTCTGCTAAATGACTTAAATGTAAATGTAAATGTAAATATTGTTCAATGTTCATATAGCATCTTATGATAATAAAGAAGCTTTCAGTGCTGTGTGAAAGAACCACTGTATAAGAGTAAAAAAACATGTTAGAAAACTGCAATGGTACAGGACAATATTATACAGGTTGGCATTTATTGAGAAGACTCATGTACTGGAGGCAGCTCTGCAAAGTGGTCACTAGATAGCACAGCCACAAAGTCATCACGTCAGATTTTGGGAGTTGGGGGGGGTTAAAGGAGGCTTGGTTGGAAAGTGACGCCAAAACCCTTATCTGGAATCTTCCAAATCTAGGCTTATAACCACGCAGGAGCTGTTGCCTGGGAAAATCCCAAGACACAGACGCTACATCTGTGAAATGCCAGAATAACCACCGGGATTGTCAAACTCACGCTTTTCTCACCTCAACTCATGGCACATTGGCAATCAGAACAGTAGCAGTTGCATGGCCAAGCTCTCGGCTTGCCAATTATCATTTAAGATCACAGTATACTCGGTCTCGCTGCTAACGGCGATCTGTAGTGATGGGCTGTAAACCCAAGGCAGGCAGTGTTTCTGGGGCCATCGTATGTATCAAGCACCTTAGCATCTGGATCAGCCCCACCTGGATATGTAATCTTATTAAAACCTGTTATGGCTAGACGTCCCGCTAGCGGCACACCTCGACAACATACGGTGAAATTGCAGTGTGAAATTCAAATGACAGAAATATAAATATTTAACACTCATGAAAATACAAGTGTTATACATCAAAATAAAGCTTAACGTCTTGTTAATCCATCCGCTGTGTCAGATTTCAAAAAGGCTTTACGGCAAATAGTCTGGGTAGCCATTTGACTAGATGTTCAGGAGTCTTATGGCTTGGGGGTAGAAGCTGTTTAGAAGCCTCAAGGACCTAGACTTGGAGCTCCGGTACTGCTTGCCGTGCTGTAGCAGAGAGAACAGTCTATGACTATGGTGGCTGGAGTCTTTGACAATTTTTAGGGCCTTCCTCTGACACTGCCTGGTACAGAGGTCCTGGATGGCAGGAAGCTTGGCCCCAGTGATGTACTGGGCCGTTTGCACTACCCTCTGTAGCGCCTTGCGGTCAGATGCAGAGCAGTTGCCATACCAGGCAGTGATGCAACCAGCTCTCGATGGTGCAACTGTAGAACCTTTTGAGGATCTGAGGACCCATGCCAAATCTTTTCAGTCTCCTGAGGGGGAATAGGTTTTGTCGTGCCCTCTTCACGACTGTCTTGGTGTGCTTGGACCATTCTAGTTTGTTGTTGATGTGGACACCAAGGAACTTGACGCTCTCAACCTGCTCCACTGCAGCCCCGTCGATGAGAATGGGGGCGTGCTCGGTTCTCTTTTTCCTGTAGTCCACAATCATCTCCTTTGTCTTGTGCCTGGCCTTTAACACGGGTCTCACCCAGTGTGTTGTTTAAAGGTTTACACCTCGCTCTTTTGTTTGGGTGAGGAAATAAAAAAAACTATTTCGTATTCCTGCGCTTGTCTCCTATCATTATCCATCTTGACACAAGTGTTTTAATTAACACTTTTAAGTGCCATCCTCTTGAGTCCACATTGTACATTTTACAAAAACTCAATTCAATCCCTGGGAGACAGTAAAACAACATGTAGCAGGCCGCATACCACTTCAGTAAAACATTTGTCCGGATGTGTTGCCCCCTTCCACCAGACCTGGGTAGAAATACTACTATCCATCCTGGCCCTGGGGGTCTAGCGTCCTGTGGAACGTCACTCTGGCCCTGGGGGTCTAGCGTCCTGTGGAACGTCACTCTGGCCCTGGGGGTCTAGCGTCCTGTGGAACGTCACTCTGGCCCTGGGGGTCTAGCGTCCTGTGGAACGTCACTCTGGCCCTGGGGGTCTAGCGGCCTGTGGAACGTCACTCTGGCCCTGGGGGTCTAGCGTCCTGTGGAACTTCACTCTGGCCCTGGGGGTCTAGCTTCCATTGGAACGTCACTCTGGCCCTGGGGGTCTAGCTTCCATTGGAACGTCACTCTGGCCCTGGGGGTCTAGCGTCCTGTGGAACGTCACTCTGGCCCTGGGGGTCTAGCGTCCTGTGGAACGTCACTCTGGCCCTGGGGGTCTAGCGTCCTGTGGAACGTCACTCTGGCCCTGGGGGTCTAGCGTCCTGTGGAACGTCACTCTGGCCCTGGGGGTCTAGCGTCCTGTGGAACGTCACTCTGGCCCTGGGGGTCTAGCGTCCTGTGGAACGTCACTCTGGCCCTGGGGGTCTAGCTTCCATTGGAACGTCACTCTGGCCCTGGGGGTCTAGCGTCCTGTGGAACGTCACTCTGGCCCTGGGGGTCTAGCGTCCTGTGGAACGTCACTCTGGCCCTGGGGGTCTAGCGGCCTGTGGAACGTCACTCTGGCCCTGGGGGTCTAGCGGCCTGTGGAACGTCACTCTGGCCCTGGGGGTCTAGCGGCCTGTGGAACGTCACTCTGGCCCTGGGGGTCTAGCGGCCTGTGGAACGTCACTCTGGCCCTGGGGGTCTAGCGGCCTGTGGAACGTCACTCTGGCCCTGGGGGTCTAGCGGCCTGTGGAATGTCACTCTGGCCCTGGGGGTCTAGCGGCCTGTGGAATGTCACTCTGGCCCTGGGGGTCCAGCGTCCTGTAAATGTTTCACTCTGGCCCTGGGGGTCTGTCCTGTGGAGCACTCTGGCCCTGGGGGCCTAGCGGCCTGTGGAACCACTCTGGCCCTGGGGGTCTAGCGTCCTGTGGAACTTCACTCTGGCCCTGGGGGTCTATCTGGCGTTTGGAATGCACTTCTGGCCCTGGGGGTCTAATTGTCAAATACACTGCCCAAAACAGGTGCTTTTGTTTGCGTGTTTGGTGTAAATGCGTCAATCTGGCCCTGGTTTCAAGGTCTGCGGCCTGTGGAACGTCACTCTGGCCCTGGGGGTCTAGCGGCCTGTGGAACGTCACTCTGGCCCTGGGGGTTAGTTTTACAGTCCTGTGGAAAGTCATTCTGGCCCTGGGGGTCTTCGTCCTTTTGTTACATCACTCTGGCCCTGGGGGAAAAAAATTCCTTGGAATCTCACTCTGGCCCTGGGGACAATGCGGCCTGTTTTTTTGGAAATTCAAATCTGGCCCTGGGGGTATTCAGACCCTGTGGAGTACGTCAGCCTCAAGCCCTTGGGTATCTACGCCTTGGACACCTGTATTTTGCACTCTGGCCCCATTCTTCTCCTGTGGATCCTCTGGCCCTGGGGGTTATTTGGGTCCTGTGGAACAGCACTCTGGCCCTGGGGATGTTAGATGGGTCCTGTGGCTGTCCACTCTGGCCCTGGGGAGACATGTCCTGTGGAACGTCATCTGGCCCTGGGGGCTACGTCCTGTGGAGAGTCTCAAATCTGGCCCTGGGGGTCATTTAACCTGTGGACTACATGATTCGTCACTACTGATGTCCTGGCCCTGGGGGTCTAGCGTCCTGTGGATGTCACTCTGGCCCTGGGGTTATTGTCCTGTGGAAAATAGTCAAAATTGGCCCTGGGGGAATAGCGTCCTGTGGATATGTTTTGGCCCTGGGGGTCTGCGTCCTGTGGAATGTCACTCTGGCCTGGCATTGTCCAACAAAGAACAATAATTAATGTTTATTAAATTCTGCAGCTGGAGGCAAGGGGTGTGTCATGTCGGAAATCTTGGGTCGATGGAGCTCTTTTTTCGGTCATTAACCCCTGGGGTTAACAAACGGACAAACGACTTCATTTATTTAAAAAAAATTATGTGCAGAACAGGGTTCAAATACATATGTATTTCAGTATCTGGTATTTGAAAATGCTTTTCTGTTATTTGACTAATTTCAAATTATCACAGTTGGAAAACAGGTGCTTTTGTTTGCGTATTTGAGTGTAAATGCCAGGTGGTCTGCCAAGTGACATTTGACAGGATTTTCCGATGCTTGTTTCAAGTACCATTGTCGGATGCCTGGGTTGAATGCATGGGAGTGTATTTTAGTTAGTTTTACAGTGCATTCGGAAAGTATTCAGACCCCTTGACTTTTTCCACATTTTGTTACATTACAGCCTTACTCTAAAATGGATGGGAAAAAAAATTCTCATTAAATCTACACACAATACCCCATAATGACAATGCAAAAACGTTTTTTTTGTTGAAATTTTTGCAAATTCATAAAAAAATTGAAATAGGTATTCAGACCATTGTCAATGGTAGGATGTCAGCCTCAATGCCCTTGATGGTATGACTACAAGCTTGCCATGTCGGAAAAACCTGTGATGGCCCGGATGGACATATTGTCCAATTCTTCTCTATATGCAGATCCTCTCAAACACCCCATGTCAGGTTATTTGTTGGGTTGTTGAACACGCTATTTTCATCTCTCCAGAGATGTTATCGATGGGTTCAGGGGATATGGTCCCATGGGCCACCAATGAGAACATGGAGACATGCCACAGCAGAGAACCTGAAATCATTAATTACCATGGCTACTTTGAAGAGTCTCAAATATATTTTGATTCAGTGGGATATGAAGTCGTTACTGACTGGGAGACAGCAGTAAGGTGAGCGATCTTAACACTTTATTGGTTACTACATGATTCCATATGTACATTGGAAATTCATGAAATTAAGATTTTTCTTATTATTGTACAATGTAGAAAATAGTAAAAATCTAAGAAAAACCCTGGATGAATAGATCTGTCCATATGTTTTGAAAGGTACTGTGACACAGTAGACCTGTTCTATTTGAACCCAGGACTGATTGTTCCAAGTAAAGCATCAATACTTTAGTTTTGTACATTTACATTAAATTTAGTTATATGGAGGCAGACGGGTGTCCAGAGCGTTTAAAATAAATTGTGATAGTTTCTTTTTTGACTAAACATTAACAAAGTTCTAAATCTTTAACAAACTGAGAAACGATTCTTCATTTATTTAAAAAAAATAACAGTGGGGTTTCAGGTGTCCCTAACAGGTCCCGATCATCATCATGAATGTAAACATTTTAATTAAACAAATACCAAGCAGCGAACAATTTGACTGGGCTGAGCGTTATTTGCCATGGATAGGGAGGCGCTCCAGAGGTCATTATCGTTAACCTTGCAGTTGGACAAATGGCAGAGTGAGATGAGCATGTTAAATGTAGCAACACAGTTTGAGAAGTTAAATGAAAAGGTGGTGAAATGCGAGGCACTTTGAGAAGTTAAATGGAAGCGGAGGAGGTGGTGAAATGCAGAGAACTTTGGGAAGTTAAATGAAACGGTGGTGAAATGGATGAGTTGTAGGGTTAAATGAAACAGGCAGGGAGCCCAGCCAACAGCGAGAGAAGTTAAATGAAGACGGTGGATGAAATGCCTGGATTAGGACCTGAGGTGGAAGTGAGGCAGGGCGTAGTACAGGTGCAATGTTTAACCATCTGAAAGGAACGGCACCGCCTTGATGTCAAACCGTTGAGAAGCAGGGTGTGCCCAGGACAGATGAAAGCTTAGCGATAAAGGGAGGAGGACAAAAGTCAACCGCTGATTACAGAAATGATTGCAGTTGATATAGCAGCCATTGTCAATGGTAGTGGATGGTGAGCTTCAATCCCCGGATATGTCTGCCAGACATGCAGATGCCATGTCGGAAAACCGTGATGGCCGGATGGACATATTGTAAATGATTGCTCTATATGTACAAGCAATGATCTCAAAGACCCCATATGTGGGTTAAACACAGCCATTGTTGGTGTGTGTATGAATAGGAATCATACATCAGCCCTGGGGGACACTTCCCAGTGGTGAGGCAGTGGGATGTGAAGTCCCATGTACTGACGCAACCTGAGAACATGGAGGAGGAGGCAACAGCAGAGAACCTGAAAACTGCATTAGATGCCCAACTCGTTGCTGAGGGTGGAGAGGAGGATCTGATGGTTCACAGGTGAAGGCGCCATCTGGTTGCCATGAGAGCAGAGGAGAGAGAGTTAGCTTTAGCAGTGCGGAGCGCCTCCGTCATACAGAGAAGAGCAGTCTCAGTTGAATGACTAGTCTTGAAACCTGACTGATTTTTCAAGAAGTGTTTGAAAGATAGCAATAGAGCTTTCTGGGCTACTTGATCAAAGTTTTGGAGAGAAAAGAAAGATAGATCTGTCATTCTCATTGAAAGCAAGTCTAAGGGATCACAGTAGACCTTTTCTAAGGGGTGCAACTCTCAATTTCTATGGTTCCGTTGAAGACGGAAGGGATCTTTTACTTTCAGTTTTGTACATCAGCTTCAAATATTTTTGGTTATTGAAAATATATTTCACAGCGGTTTATATGGTACATTGATTCTATACACTCTAGAGTACTTGTTTTGTCACATAAATTATGTGAACTATTAGAATTTTAGCTACCATGAAATCGTGGAGTGATTTCTGCATATTTCACCTTTAAACATTTTTTAAAAGCAGTTTAAACTTTAAAGGCCCAATGCAGCCGTTTTTATCTCAATATCAAATCCTTTTAGGATAAGAATGAAGTACCTTACTGTGATTTTTGACCATTTAATTGAAAACAATAAACAAAAATAGCTTCTTAGCTAAATAAATTTCTCAAGCTAGAATGGTGGTCTATTCAAACAGCTCCTACACTAAAAGGGCATCATCATCATTTTCACAGTGTTGTTTTAACCTCATAGTTTGGAAATATATTTAAAAACACGTTTGACTGCACTGGGCCTTTAAGAATTGTTTTACAATGGAGGCTGTGCTGTTGCTGTGTGTATATGTACAGTACCAGTCATAAGTTTGGACACACCTACTCATTCAAGGGTTTTTCTTTATTTGTACTATTTTCTACATTGTAGAATAATAGTGAAGACATCAAAACTATTAAATAACACATATAGAATCATGTAGTTACCAAAAAAGTGTTAAACAAAGCTTTGCACACTCTTGGCTTCTCTCAACCAACTTTGATCATTTGCTTTAGCCTGCCTGGAGTGCCAGAAGGGCGGGGCTTGCATTTTTTTTTTTACTATTCTATTGGTCCAACCAGGCATGCTCAATCCCGCACAGATGAACTATTTGAAATGATTTGAACCCAGATCTGCATTCTACACCACTGGTTCTAGAGAAGCACTGGGTAAATAGGCTAGGGTGGCAGCGTAGCCTAGTGGTTAGAGCGTTGGACTAGTAACCGGAAGGTTGCAAGTTCAAACCCCCGAGCTGACAAGGTACAAATCTGTCGTTCTGCCCCTGAACAGGCAGTTAACCCACTGTTCCCAGGCCGTCATTGAAAATAAGAATGTGTTCTTAACTGACTTGCCTGGTTAAATAAAGGTCAAATTAAAATAGGCAGCAACCCTAAGTTTGCTGTAGTTTGCTGTAGTGGAGCTCTGCTCTCACAGAGCCAGTGATGGCATTACTGTATGTTTTTTCAAGATTGTCGCTGCTGCTGCCAACATCAATCGCGCCGCAGCTGTTTTGAGAGGGACCACACAGCATTCTATTTTTACACCTCCAGCCTGGCATTGAAGACGGGCTCAATCTGCACTGATTACCACTCTCAGTTTATCACAAATTGCAATTTACTCTTGCAGTCGAGTCTGCATAGCTCCTCCCCACACCCCCACCACCCCCTGTATACCCTCTGTGGGTTCTTACCCCTTACCCCTCACTCAATTACCTCACAGAATCTCGCTGTTGGGGAGTAATGTGAAGAGCTGCTGCCATGACAACAATCATTATTCAATGATGCAAGCTCACCAGAAGCTTCTGTCTCCCTAGGCCTGCAGGGGAAATACTGTGTGCGTGTGTGTGTGTGTAATTTATCTACAATACAGTCATGACATCGTCCTGGCTGTAGTTACAAGGATTGGGTGCAATTGTGAATGTGGAGCTCAAGCCAGAAACAAATACTAAATGGATCAACAAAGCATAACCCAGAAGAGACTGAACATAATAATCATTATGCACATAATAACATGATTATCTATCCTGTATTTAGCCTACTTGTGCATAATTATTATAATCCTTATGCACAGTGCACTCAAGCCCTGTATCTTGATCAGTGGACTTTTAGCATGTATAACTAACTGCAGAATGACCATATAGGCCTAATTGAATGAAATATGATCCTCATCTTATGTTCAGTCTGATCAAGCTCAGACTGACTGAAAACAGGTGACAAAAACTTCAGCTGCATCACATGGCACATTTATGGTGACATAGATATAGAATAGAACACAATAGAAACATAATAGCTTCAAAATCCACAAGGTGATAATAAATTCAGTTTGAATTGACTAGAGAAAACGGTCTACAACTCACCCATATCTGGAGCTTAACCCTCTTGTCATTCCTGTAGACAGTCTTGACTTTGAAGTCGATGCCCACTGTGCTGACGAAAGAGTTGCTGAACGAGTCGTCTGCGTAGCGGAACAGAAAGCTGGTTTTTCCCACGCTGCTGTTTCCAATGATGAGGAGCTTGAACATGTAGTCAAAGTTCTGGTCGGAGCCATCTCTCTGCCCAAAGCGCTGGTCTGCCTTCGCCATCTGTGGAGCATTCATCACGTGGGCAGCAGGCAGACGGGTGGATGAGTCAAGAAAAGGTAGAAGGAGGAAGTGGAGGACGCTATATCAAATGTTTCAGTCATTTGCAGGAAACCATGGTTACTGGACAAGTATAGTAGGGCTATAATGTGATGTTGTGGAATGTCGAATCCATTATCAACACATTTGAGTTATACGTTGAACATCTTCTAGATAGGATCTCAGCAAAGTCATGACACTTGGAGAAACGCATGTTGCCTATTAGCCTATAATATATCATTAACAAAAAGGGATTTTTAATACACAATGGCGTTAACTGGATATGTTAACATAGTTGAATTTATTTCAGTCATGTGCTAGTTTATTTTTAATGTGTTTTGTCGGCTATGTATGTAGGCTAAATGGTTTGTCAGTGCAAATATTCTGCATTAAAACAGGTTTAAGGCTAGGTGTGCTCCATTATTCAAAACAGAAGAATAAAGCTCTAACTCAAAGAGCAACGTTTATAAGATAACATCTTCATTCAGATAAGCCAGAGACATCCATGTCTGTATACAGCAGGCTTGTGAAACCATCAATGGACGAATTGATGCCATCGTTATGCTTGAGGCACAGGTGTAGCTACTGTGCAAATATATCATTTGACACAAGGGAAATTGTCTTAGGCCACATTATGGTACTGCTGTCAGAGACAACGACCGATACAGTTACTTCTGTAATTATAAATGTATACGGATAACAGGTAAAATGCCAATACATAATGTTTTATTACCTCTATAAATCTTCTGTGGGTGGTTCTGTTCTCGCAGTTCTTCGTTGGCTCGCCTACTGAACTGAGCTGTAGGCTATGCACCTGACGAAGTCAACTCGTTGGCGAAGCGACCTCTTGATTATCGATATGAATCGGCTTCTGACTTAATCTGTAAAGAGATTGGATAACCTATAAAGTGATGGGAGTCGAATTGCGAGTGTTGGGTGAAAAAAATGTCAGAAGCGAAATAATGAATGTTTATCATGCGTTCCTATATTGCTCTACGCGGCCATAAACATTGTCGACAGACATCCTGCAATTTACAAAGGTGCTGAAAAGAAAAGGTCTTAAAAACAGGAACTCCGCTGTGAATGAATGTACCAAATTTCCAGACAGACACACCTCTGTAGGAACAGTAGCCTATCAGATCACCTGACGGCATTAGAGGAATTTGCACGGGTGAGACATGACTCATTCATGAAATACCAATAAAAATGTAGTTATACATTTATTTATAGCAAGTGGTACCAGAGGCAGCCGAAAGCACCGCGCCATGTTTACATTGATTGAGCAAAGTACACATGCAACCGGAAAAGCATCTATGCATTGTTCATAACCGTACAAACCAGGGTAGCTATTTTGCATGTTATGAACGTTCCTTTTGAATTTATTGTAACAATATATCAGGACACTAAATAAATGGGTGCAACAGGTGAATGATACTGTATGTGGCCAGTCATACCGCTCAAGTTGCAACTATGTAAAATAAGTGAACACAGAAATTGTCTAAACATTCTTTCAGTATTACAGTTACTCTACAATATAAACTCAGGAAAAAAAAGAAGTGTCCCTTTTTCAGGACACTGTCTTTCAAAGATAATTAGTTAAAATCCAAATAACTTCACAGATCTTCATTGTAAAGGGTTTAAACACTGTTTCCCATGCTAGTCCAATGAACCATAAACAATTAATGAACATGCAGCTGTGTTAAGACACTAACAACTTACAGGCGGTAAGCAATTAAGGTCACAGTCATGAAAACGTAGGACACTAAAGAGGCCTTTCTACTGACTCTGAAAAACACCAAAAGAAAGATGCCGGGATCATAGCTCATCTGCTTGAACATGCCTTAGGCATGCTGCAAGGAGGCATGAGAACTGCAGATGTGGCCAGGGAAATAAATTGCAATGTCCATACTGTGAGACGCCTAAAACAGCGCGACAGGGAGACTGCCTGCCCTCGCAGTGGCAGACCACGTGTAACAACACCTGCACAGGATCGGTACAGCCGAACATCACACCTGCGGGACAGGTACAGGATGGCAACAACTGCCCAAGTTACACTAGGAACGCACAATCCCTCCATCAGTGCGCAGACTGTCCGCAATAGGCTGAGATAGGCTGGAAAGTCCAGCCTATTGTACGGCAGGTCCTCACCAGACATCACTGGCAAAAACATTGCCTATGGGCACAAACCCACCGTCACTGGACCAGACAGGACTGGCAACAAAAAAAAGTGCTCTTCACTGACGAGTTGCGGTTTTCTCTCACCAGGGGCGATGGTCGGATTCGCATTTATCGTCGAAGGAATGAGCGTTACACAGACCTTTACTCTGGAGCGGGATCGATTTGGAGGGTCTGTCATGGTCTGGGGCGATGTGTCACAGCATCATCGGACTGAGCTTGTGGTCATTGCAGGCAATCTCAACACTGTGCATTACAGGGAAGACATCCTCCTCCCTCATGTGGTACTCTTCCTGCAGGCTCATCCTGACATGACCCTCCAGCATGACAATGCCACCAGACATACTGCTCGTTCTGTGCGCGATTTCCTGCAAGACAGGAATGTCAGTGTTCTGCCATGGCCAGCGAAGAGCCCGGATCTCAATCCCATTGAGCACGTCTGGGACGTGTTGGATCGGAGGGTGAGGACTAGGGCCATTCCCACCAGAAATGTCCGGGAACTTGCAGGTGCCTTGGTGGAATAGTGGGGTAACATCTCATAGCAAGAACTGGCAAATCTGGTACAGTCCATGAGGAGGAGATGCACTGCAGTACTTAATGCAGCTGGTGGCCACACCAGATACTGACTGTTACTTTTGATTTTGACCCCCCCCTTATGTTCAGGGACACATTATTTCATTTCTGTTAGTCACATGTCTGTGGAACTTGTTCAGTTTGTCTCAGTTGTTGAATCTTATGTTAATACAAATATTTACACATGTTAAGTTTGCTGAAAATAAACACAGTTGACAGTGAGAGGACGTTTCTTTATTTGCTGAGTTTACTTATATGTACAAATATACTTATGTACGAAATCTCATTGTACACTCCATTGTTTTGAAAACCAAATTCCTGCAGTTATTCTATCTAAAAATAACAAGAATATTTGGAAGGGGAACACCATACACGAAATGGCACTCTATTCTGTGTATAGAGCAATACCTTCCACAAGGGGTCATAGTGCATTACATTTGACCAGAGGCCTATGTACAGTATAGAGTGCCTTATGGGTTGTAGGCTGGGTTCTGACAGGAATATGAGACTACTGTCAAGTACAACAGTAAGATGGACAGGGGAGAGGTGAAAAATAACATTTAAGGCTTTGATAAGATTAAATAACATTGATTCATTACATCATCTATGCCCGGGAATTTAGCATACATTTTGACTGATGCATCTGGTCAACCAGGTCATTAGTGCCAAGCAAAAGACGTCATTCTCGCAAACGCAAGATTGGCACCAAATGAATGACCATGTGCCAATCCCTTTGTAAATTGGAGCAAAATTTCACTGTCTGACAACTCTTGATCTAGTTCCCAGAGGTGAGAGCAGGATTGACGCCACTCTGTTCCAACTCAGCAATCACTGCCATGTGTTTAAAGTCAGCTGGTTTGTGGTTGAAGGTCTCCACCAATCTAAAAATCTCCTGCCGCTGGGTTCCGTAGAACAGCTGCACCTGATTGGCCAAGCACTGAGCCAGATGTACTGTCTGCAAAACAGGAGTATTAGGCTAAAAGCCTTCCCCCACTTGGACCAAACCAAATAAAACAAGCTATAAATTAGAAAAAGTTATCTGGTAATTACAGTGCAAAAAAATACCAGAGGTGAATGACATTGCTGTAATCTACAGAACACCTACTTGACTAATTACCATTTCACATTGCACAGTTGTTGATATAATTGATTAAATGTGCCGTGTGTATACAGTAGTGATTAGCCTGTATGAGTAAAGCTTATGTTGAATGTGGAGTATAACTGGGCTGCTGCCTTCTAACATTGACCTCAACATCATTATTTTTTATAGATTTTTAAAGTGGTGTTACATCAGGAACAATGGCTTATTAGAAACAGCTTACCATGAACTTAGGGTCCATCTCAGCAGTCATGAGCACTACACCCTTGTCTTTCTGCAGATCAGAATAGTGGTAGAGGATCAACTGACTGGGGGCGTGCTCTCCCATGGTCTGTGGAGGGGGTCAGGGAAACACCAGAGTCGATATAGTATAGAATCTACACCACAGATAAAACAAGTTATCTAGGACTATAATCGTATTTCTATACATCATATACTGAACAAAAATATAAAACGCAACATGTAAAGTGTTGGTCTCATGTTTCATGAGCGAAAATAAAAAGATCACAGAAATTTTCCACACGCACAAAAAGCTTATTTCTCTCAAATGTTGTGCACAAATTTGTTTACATCCCTGTTAGTGAGCATTTCTCCTTTGCCACGATAATTCATCCACCTGACAGGTGTGGCATATCAAGAAGCTGGTTAAACAGCATGATCATTAGACAAGTCAAAAAAGGCCACTCTAAAATGTGCAGTTTTGTCACACAAAACAATGCCACAGATGTCTCAAGTTGAGGGATGTGAAATTGGCATGTTGCTGCAGGAATGACCACCAGAGCTGTTGCCAGATAATGTAATGTTAATTTCTCTACTATAAGCGGCTTCCAAAGTCATTTTAGAGAATTTGGCAGTACGTCCAACCGGCCTCACAACCGCAGACCACATGTAACTAAGCCAGCTCAGGACCTCCACATCCGGCTTAGTCACCTGCGGGATCGTCTGAGACCAGCCACCCGGACAGCTGATGAAACGGTGTAGTATTTCTGTTTGTAATAAAGCCCTGTTGTGGGGAAAAATGTATTCTGATTGGCTGAAATCTATAGATTGGGCCTAATTTATTTATTTCAATTGACTGAATTCCTTATATATGAAATTGTTGCATGTTGTGTTTATTTTTGTTCAGTGTTGAAACCCATGGTGTTGTTTGGGTGAGCTAGGAAGAGGGGCTCCCGAGTGGTGCAGCGGTCTAAGGCACTGCATGTCCGGCCGTCATCGGTAGTCCCATAGGGCGGCACACATTTGGCCCAGCATCGTCCGGGTTTGGCCGGTGTAGGCCGTCGTTGTAAATAAGAATTTGTTCTTAACTGACTTGCCTAGTTAAATAAAGGTTCAATTAAATCAAACATTAAAAGAGGAGCTATAAGATAAATGATATAGGAGTTACCTGGACATTGATCAGGGACGTGAAATGCAGTTCGTAGTCCGACCACTGCCCCAGGAAAAATTCATAGCCCTCCTTTTGTGGTAACGCATACAGGAACTGGATGTCGGGGAGTAACACATTGTTATATCGGTGAGTGATACCTTTAAATGTTTTTGTATTCAACTATCAGATAGATTAAAACCATTCAACATGAGTTGCAATAGTGGACTCATGAGTATAACATTTCTAAAAATAAAAAAATGAAATGCTGGGTATTAAATCATCTCAATTAACTGTTGTCCATACATTATTCAGGTTGTGGTCAACATGTTATGGAAGCACTGAATATTAAAGCTTCTCTTTCTTTGCTTGTACAATACTGCCATCAAGTGTCCTTTTGATGCATGATACTCCTCAAACAACCACATTTGCTCGGTCACCATGCCACACAATGTGTGCAATGTCATTGTAAACACACTGCTTTATCATCAACCTTTGAACAAAGTACAGTACAGTTCTACTAGGCACAAAGCTTCTGAATCGCTGTATCTCCAGCTCACCGCATGAAGAGGAATAAACAGACTCACCCCATCGCGACGTCCCCCAAAGGTTAACTCTCTAGCCCTCGCTATCTCCCTGCTTGCTAATTCGGCCTGCTAACGGCTAGCTTGTCAAGCTCCGGTCCGCTAACTGCTACCTTGTCTAGCTCGGGCCTACGAACTGTTAGCTTGTTAGCACAGGCCTGCTAACCGTCTGAACCACCGCGTCCCAATCACTCTCTGACCCCATTTACTTTCTATCTCTTTTTGATTTTTAATTTGTTTATACCTTCCGGAAACCTGCCTCACCCAATGTGATACGGAATCGCTATTACTTTTACTCTTATTTTTATGACACACTCAAGAACCTCCAGACGCTAACCAGCTAACTAGCTACAAGCTAGTTAGTCATTGTTAGTTTTTTAAAACCTGGATAACACTCGCCAGCCCAGCCCCCTGCCCATCCACCGCTGCCCCTGGACACTGATCTCTTGGCTACATAGCTGACGACGCTGGACTGTCCATTAATCACGGTACTCCTTTCTGCTTGTTTGTCTTACCCGTCGGCCCCGTTGCCTAGTCAACGCCATTTTACCTGCTGTTTGTTGTGCTAGCGGATTAGCCTCGCCTACTGTTTTTAGCTAGCTTTCCAAATTCAACACCTGTGATTACTGTATGCCTCGCTGTATGTCTCTCTCAGATGTCAATATGCCTTGTATACTGTTGTTCAGGTTAGTTATCATTGTTTTAGTTCACAATGGAGCCCCTAGACCCACTCTGCATACCCCTGTTACCTCCTTTGTCCCACCTCCCACACATGCGGTGACCTCACCCATTACAGCCAGCATGTCCAGAGATACAACCTCTCTCATCATCACCCAGTGCCTGGGCCTACCTCCGCTGTACCCGCACCCCACCATACCCCTGTCTGCGCATTATGCCCTGAATATATTCTACCATGCCCAGAAACCTGCTCCTCTTATCCTCTGCCCCCAACGCTCTAGGCGACCAGTTTTGATAGCCTTTAGCCGCACCCTCATACTACTCCTTCTCTGTTCCGCGGGTGATGTGGAGGTAAACCCAGGCCCTGCATGTCCCCAGGTACCCTCATTTGTTGACTTCTGTGATCGAAAAAGCCTTGGTTTTATGCATGTCAACATCAGAAGCCTCCTCCCTAAGTTTGTTTTACTCACTGCTTTAGCACACTCTGCTAACCCTGATGTCCTTGCCATGTCTGAATCCTGGCTCAGGAAGGCCACCAAAAATTCAGAGATTTCCATACCCAACTACCCAACTCTGGACAGGGTTGGAGCGATCTGGTCGCATCCGCGCTTCGGTCTGCAGGTTGTATAACTTTTTCATTACATTTCATTATAGTACAACGGTCTGATTTGTCTAATCTTAGCAATTTCCTCTTAGCTAGCTACATAGTCAATCAAAGATAATTGCGTAATTATCGTATTTCAACACGTTCACCGTCTACCGTAGCACTGTAGTACTATCACACTCAACTGAACGTCTTGATTAGTGTAGTGTTAGCTAGCTAGCTAGCTACATAGTTGTCTTTGCTGTCTTCGTATCCAAGATAATTGTGTAGCTTAGAGTGTGGAGTCTTAGAGTGATAATTGCGTTATTATCGATATCTGCCTGCAGCTAGCATACGTTCACCGGCTACCGTGTGTAGTAACATCACACTCAACCGACACTTGATTAGTGTAGTATTAGATAGCTACATAGTTGTCTTTGCTGTCTTCAAATCCAAGATAATTGTGTAGTTTAGAGTGTGTAGTCTTAGAGTGATTATCTTAATTCACCAGAAGTTAGCTAGCCAGCTATTTTGTCGTCCTTAACGTAGGAGACACTCCTAGCTAGCCAATAGCCAGCCAACGTCTACTGAATAGAACTTTCGCATTCCAGCTGTCCTCCACAGGTAGTATCACTTTTTCAATTTCATTACAGTCCCAACGGTGTGATTTGTTTGATCGATAGCTAGCTACCCATCTAGCTTCAGCCGTCTTTGTTTCAAAGATAATTGTGTAGTCTAGAGCGTTTTCTAGGTTAGCTAGCCAGCTATTGTCGTTCTCCTAGCAACGTGTGCTAGCTAGCTAATAAGCAGCATTGTAGAAACTTCACACTCAACGGTAACGACTTGATTAGGGTAGTGTCAACAACGCAGCTAGCCTACCCCAGCAGTACTCTATCATTTTAATCATTTTAGTCAATTAGATTCTTGCTACAAACATTCTGTAGTCCCTTGTCATTCCAATCTCCTCTGCATTAGCGTAGCCTCTTCTCTAGCCTGTCAACTATGTGTCTGTCTATCCCTGTTCTCTCCTCTCTGCACAGACCATACAAACGCTCCACAACCCAGCCACCTTGGTGGTCCCAAACAAGTTCCAGGTCTCCGGTACCTCTGGAACTGCCGATCTGCGGCCAACAAGGCAGAGTTCATCTCAGCCTATGTCTCCCTCAGTCCCTCGACTTCTTGGCTCTGAACTGGATCACCTCAGACAAATACACTCCTACTGCTCTCTCTTCGTCCGCCCACGTGCTCTCGCAACCAGGATTCTGGTCAGCGGGGTGGTGGCATCCTCATCTCTCCCAAGTGGTCATTCTCTCTTTCTCCCCTTACCCATCTGTCTATCGCCTCCTTTGAATTCCATGCTGTCACAGTTACCAGCCCTTTCAAGCTTAACATCCTTATCATTTATCGCCCTCCAGGTTCCCTCGGAGAGTTCATCAACTCTGAGCAATGCCTTGATAAGCTCCTTTCCTGAGGGCACTCACCTCTCACAGTTCTGGGCGACTTTAACCTCCCCACGTCACTCATTCCTCTCTGCCTCCTTCTTTCCACTCCTCTCCTCTTTTGACCTCACCCTCTCACCTTCCCCCCTACTCACAAGGCACTACCTCTCTCATCTTTACTAGATGCCTCCACTAACCTCATTGCAACTCCCCTCCAAGTCTCCGACCACTACCTTGTATCCTTTTCCCTCTCGCTCTCATCCAACACTTCCCACACTGCCCCTACTCGGATGGTATCGGACCCAACCTTCGCTCTCTCTCCCCCGCTACTCTCTCCTCTTCCATCCTATCATCTCTTCCCTCTGCTCAAACCTTCTCCAACCTATCTCCTGATTCTGCCTCCTCAACCCTCCTCTCCTCCCTTTCTGCATCCTTTGACTCTCTATGTCCCCTATCCTCCAGGCCGGCTCGGTCCTCCCCTCCCGCTCCGTGGCTCGACGACTCATTGCTCACAGAACAGGGCTCCGGGCAGCCGCAAAAGGAGGAAAACTAACTCCCTGCAGACCTGGCATCCTTTCACTCCCTCCTCTCTACATTTTCCTCCTCTGTCTCTGCTGCTAAAGCATTTTCTACCACTCTAAATTCCAAGCATCTGCCTCCTAACCCTAGGAAGCTCTTTGCCACCTTCTCCTCCCTCTTGAATCCTCCTCCCCCTCCCCCCTCCTCCCTCTCTGCAGATGACTTCGTCAACCATTTTGAAAAGAAGGTGCAAGAACCTCTGACCTCTTTCTCCCCTCTCTCTCAGATGACATCAGAACAACCTGCCCGCTTGGTTATCCCTCCTCTCTTCTCCAGACCATCTCCGGTGACCTTCTCCCTTACCTCACCTGCCTCATCAACATCCCTGCACAAAAACATCCCCCTTCTGAAAAAACCTACACTCGATCCCTCCGATGTCAACAACTACAGACCAGTATCCCTTCTTTCTTTTCTCTCCAAAACTCTTGAACTCTCCCACCTTCTTGATCCAAATCAGCAGGTTTCAAGACTAGTCATTCAACTGAGACTGCTCTTCTCTGTATCACGGAGCGCTCCGCTGCTAAAGAACTCTCTCTCCTCTGCTCTCATCCTTCTAGACCTACGGCTGCCTTCGACGTGAACCAGATCCTCCCTCTCCACCCTCTCCGAGTTGGGCATCTCCGGAAACCTGACAGGTCGCTCCTACCAGGTGGCCAGAATCCGTCTCCTCACCACGTGCTCTCACCACTGGTGTCCCCAGGGCTTGCTATCTCCTGCTATACACCAAGCACTTGGCTCTGTCAACCTCCAAAAAGACGTTAATCTTCTCCTTTCCCCCTTCTGGGACAGGTGTGATCTCTGCATGTCTGGCATGTGAGACGGATCATCAGAACCTCGCACCTCTCTCCCAGCTGCCCACTGCATCACGGTTGAGTCCTCGTCCCAGGCGCTAACCCTGGACAACACCCTGTCTTCTCAAATAACATCAAGGCGGTGGCCCGTTCCTGTAATGCTCACAACATCCAGAGTACGACCCTGCCTCACGAAAGGTCCTAATCCAAACTTGTCATCCCCGTCTGGATTACTGCAATCGCTGTTGGCTGGGCTCCCTGCCTGTGCCATTAAACCCCTACAACTCATCCAGAACGCCATGCCCTTCCCAAGTTCTCTGGCTCCTCCGCTCTCTCCACTCCAACTCGCATCCGCTACAAGACCAACAGCGGCACCTCACCTGCCTCCAGGCTCTGATCAGGCCCTACACCCAAACAAGGGCGCCCGCCCGCTGCTCTGCAAGATAGAACTCCAAAGGGGGCGGAGTCAATCACAGTCACCTGAAACCCCACCTCTTTAAGCAATACCTAGATAGGATAGCCTCCTTCTCCCCCCCCCTTAAAAGCAAAGTAATGTCACTGGATGTCATCCAGGTCCATACCCAAACAGTGTAAATGTAATGTAATACTAACATCTTTGAAAAGAACTACCAAAGGGCGGAGTTGCAGTCTACAGAGAGCCAGAAATAAGTCTCTTCGAAAACCCTCCAGCTCCCAGCTGCTGCCCTGTGCCCTGACACCATTTGTGAATTGATCGCCCCCATCTAGCTTCAGAGTTTGTTCTGTTAGGTGACCTAAACTGGGATATGCTTAACACCCCGAGTCCTACAATGTAAGCTAGATGCCCTCAATCTCACTCAAATCATCAAGGAACCCACCAGGTACAACCCTAACTCTGTAAACAAGGGCACCCTCATAGACGTCATCCTGACCAACTGGCCCTCCAAATACACCTCCGCTGTCTTCAACCAGGATCTCAGCGATCACTGCCTCATTGCCTGTATCCGCCACGGAGCCGCAGTCAAACGACCACCCCTCATCACTGTCAAACGCTCCCTAAAACACTTCTGTGAGCAGGCCTTTCTAATCGACCTGGCCCGGGTATCCTGGAAGGACATTGACCTCATCCCGTCAGTTGAGGATGCCTGATCATTCTTTAAAAGTAACTTCCCCACCATTTTAGATAAGCATGCTCCGTTCAAAAAATGCAGAACCAAGAACAGATACAGCCCTTGGTTCACTCCAGACCTGACTGCCCTCGACCAGCACAAAAACATCCTGTGACGGACTGCAATAGCATCGAATAGCCCCCGTGATATGCAACTGTTCAGGGAAGTCAGGAACCAATACACGCAGTCAGTCAGGAAAGCGAAGGCCAGCTTCTTCAGGCAGAAGTTTGCATCCTGTAGCTCCAACTCCAAAAAGTTCTGGGACACTGTGAAGTCCATGGAGAACAAGAGCACCTCCTCCCAGCTGCCCACTGCACTGAAGGTAACACGGTCTCCACCGATAAATCCACGATTATCGAAAGCTTCAATAAGCACTTCTCAACGGCTGGCCATGCCTTCCGCCTGGCTACTCCAACCTCGGCCAACAGCTCCGCCCCCCAGCTCCTCGCCCAAGCCTCTCCAGGTTCTCCTTTACCCAAATCCAGATAGCAGATGTTCTGAAAGAGCTGCAAAACCTAGACCCGTACAAATCAGCTGGGCTTGACAATCTGGACCCTCTATTTCTGAAACTATCTGCCGCCATTGTCGCAACCCCTATTACCAGCCTGTTCAACCTCTCTTTCATATCGTCTGAGATCCCCAAGGATTGAAAGCTGCCGCAGTCATCCCCCTCTTCAAAGGGGAGACACCCTGGACCCAAACTGCTATAGACCTATATCCATCCTGCCCTGCCTATCTAAGGTCTTGAAAGCCAAGTCAACAAACAGGTCACTGACCATCTCGAATCCCACCGTACCTTCTCCGCTGTGCAATCTGGTTTCCGAGCCGGTCACGGGTGCACCTCAGCCACGCTCAAGGTACTAAACGATATCATAACCGCCATCGATAAAAGACAGTACTGTGCAGCCGTCTTCATCGACCTCGCCAAGGCTTTCGACTCTGTCAATCACCATATTCTTATCGGCAGACTCAATAGCCTCGGTTTCTCGGATGACTGCCTTGCCTGGTTCACCAATTACTTTGCAGACAGAGTTCAGTGTGTCAAATCGGAGGGCATGCTGTCCGGTCCTCTGGCAGTCTCTATGGGGGTGCCACAGGGTTCAATTCTCGGGCCGACTCTTTTCTCTGTATATATCAATGATGTTGCTCTTGCTGCGGGCGATTCCCTGATCCACCTCTACGCAGACGACACCATTCTATATACTTTCGGCCCGTCATTGGACACTGTGCTATCTAACCTCCAAACGAGCTTCAATGCCATACAGCACTCCTTCCGTGGCCTCCAACTGCTCTTAAACGCGAGTAAAACCAAATGCATGCTTTTCAACCGATCGCTGCCTGCACCCGCATGCCCGACTAGCATCACCACCCTGGATGGTTCCGACCTTGAATATGTGGACATCTATAAGTACCTAGGTGTCTGGCTAGACTGCAAACTCTCCTTCCAGACTCACATCAAACATCTCCAATCGAAAATCAAATCAAGAGTCGGCTTTCTATTCCGCAACAAAGCCTCCTTCACTCACGCCGCCAAGCTTACCATAGTAAAACTGACTATCCTACCGATCCTCGATTTCGGCGATGTCATCTACAAAATGGCTTCCAACACTCTACTCAGCAAACTGGATGCAGTCTATCACAGTGCCATCCGTTTTGTCACCAAAGCACCTTATACCACCCACCACTGCGACTTGTATGCTCTAGTCGGCTGGCCCTCGCTACATATTCGTCGGCAGACCCACTGGCTCCAGGTCATCTACAAGTCCATGCTAGGTAAAGCTCCGCCTTATCTCAGTTCACTGGTCACGATGGCAACACCCATCCGTAGCACACGCTCCAGCAGGTGTATCTCACTGATCATCCCTAAAGCCAACACCTCATTTGGCCGCCTTCGTTCCAGTACTCTGCTGCCTGTGACTGGAACGAACTGCAAAATCGCTGAAGTTGGAGACTTTTATCTCCCTCACCAACTTCAAACATCAGCTATCCAAGCAGCTAACCGATCGCTGCAGCTGTACATAGTCTATTGGTAAATAGCCCACCCATTTTCACCTACCTCATTCCCATACTGTTTTTATACTGTTTTTTTATTTTTTTATTTACTTTTCTGCTCTTTTGCACACCAATATCTCTACCTGTACATGACCATCTGATCATTTATCACCCCAGTGTTAATCTGCAAAATTGTATTATTCGCCTACCTCCTCATGCCTTTTGCACACATTGTATAGACTGCCCATTTTTTTTCTACTGTGTTATTGACTTGTTAATTGTTTACTCCATGTGTAACTCTGTGTTGTCTGTTCACACTGCTATGCTTTATCTTGGCCAGGTCGCAGTTGCAAATGAGAACTTGTTCTCAACTAGCCTACCTGGTTAAATAAAGGTGAAATAAAAATTTTAAAAATAAATAGAAATGCTTACCACAGGGTTGCACTTAGCTCTGTTGAAAATCACTTCAAAAACGTGGGCCTAAAATAGAGCAAGAATGATGTAATTGTAATGATGTAATTGTAATGATGTAATTGTAATGATGTAATTGTAATTATCTAATTGTTAAACTACTGTCAAAAGTGTTATCTGACAAAATGGCAAACTTACTGGTATGACGGCACTTATGGTGTCTTTTGTGGCATAATATTGCCTCCAAAGCTGAAAACAAAATGAAAGTTACATAAATGGGTTTTATTCCTCGTATGAAAACATGAAAAATAATGTTCTTTACATAGATATGCAAGGTTTGAATTACTCTAAACATTTAAACACGTACCTCTGCAATTTCTTCTCCTGACTTATCCTGGATCAAGTCCAAGTTCAGGATAGATCCTAGGGTCTGTGCAAGAAACTTTAAATGGTATTATCCAGGTGGACAGGGTGATTTACCCTCATACAAATCCATGGGCTTTAAAACCTAGTGTAAAGCAGTACACAAAATTCAACCGAATTATGCAAATTGTATTAATACATTGATTTGACTTCTCACCTTGTCTTTGGTGAATCTGCCTGAACCATCAACCTGGTTGTCACGCTTCTCTAACTGCAAATAAGATAAGTTTTGTTGCATATGAATGGATGTCAATCAAACATATTGGCACAAAGGCTGTCAGAACATCTAGGGGTTGGCAAAAACATTGTTTCAGTGTAAAGAATTGTACAACCGTGGGACACACTCCTAAGCAGCAGAGGGTAATCCATTACACCCAACAAAAAGTGTTACATAGGCAAGTCAGTTAAGAACAAGTTCTTATTTACAATGACGGCCTACCCCGGCCAAACCCGGACGACGCTGGGACAATTGTGCGTCGCCCTATGGGACTCCCAATCACGGCCGGATGTGATACAGCCTGGAATCGAACCAGGGAATGTAGTGACGCCTCTTGCACTGTGATGCAGTGCCTTAGACCACTAGGGTCAATATACAGAGCCTTCAGAAAGTATTCATACCCCTTGACCTTTCCACATTTTGTTATGTTAGAAATTGGGATTAAAATTGATTTAATTATTTTCTTTTTTTCACACTTTTTTCTTTTTTACAATCTACACAAAATACTCAAATATCAAAGTGGAAGAAAAATTATATCTACTAATACATCTTGATTAGATAAGTATAAACCCCTGAGTTAATACATGTTAGAATCAACGTTGGCAGCGATTACAGCTGCGAGTCTTTTTGAGTAAGCCTCTACGAGCTTTGCACACCTGCATTGTACAATGTTTGCCCATTATAATTTTAAAACTCATTTACATTTTAGTCATTTAGCGGAAACTCGTATCCAGAGCGTATGCCAGACATCCATTTTCAAGTCTTGCCATAAATGTTCAAGCCAATTTAAGCCAAAACTAATTAGGCCACTCAGAAACATTCAATGTTATCATAGTAAGCAACTCCAGTGTATATTTGGCCTTGTGTTTTAGGTTATTGTCTTGCTGAAAGGTGAATTTGTCTCCCAGTGTCTGTTGGAAAGCAGACAACCAGATTTACCTCTAGGATTTTGTCTGTGCTTAGCTCTATTCCATTTCTTTTTATCCTAAATAACTCCCTAGTCCTTGCTGATGACAAGCATTCCCGTAACATGATGCTGCCATCACCATGCTTGGAAATATTAAGATTGGTACTCAGTGATGTGTTGGATTTTCCACAAACATAATGTTTTGTATTCTGGGCAAAAAGTACATTACTTTGGTGCCTTATTGCAAACAGGATGCATGTTTTGGAATATGTGTATTCTGTACAGGCTTCCTACTTTTCACTCTGTCCATTAGGTTATTATTGTGGAGTAACTACAATGTTGTTGATACATCCTCAGTCACCATTGGCCTCATGGTGAAATTACTGAGCAGTTTTTTTCCTCTTCGGCAACTGAGTTCAGAAGGAAGCCTGTATCTTTGTAGTGACTGGGTGTATTGCTACACCATCCAAAGCGTAATTAATAACATCACCATGCTCAAAGGGATATTCAATGTCTGCTTCATTTTTTTACCCTTCTACCAATAGGTTCCCTTCTCTGTGAGGCATTGGTAAACCTCCTTGGTCTTTGTGGTTGAAATTCACTACTCGACCGAGGGACCAATCGTTCAAAAAACATGTTAACCATTATTATTGCACTCAGAGTGAGTCCATGCAACTTATTGATTCAAGACATTTTAGCAAATTTCTAAAAACAAAATTCCACACTGTAAGGTATTGTGTGTTGATCAGTGGCACAAAACCTCAATGAATATCCATTTTAAATTCAGGCTGAAGTGTGGAAAAAGTCAAGGGGTGTGAAAACTTTCTTTAGACACTGTAGCTTAATACGTCGGCCGGTGATAGCTAGCTAATGCTAACCCTAGCTAGGTACCCTCTGATACATTGCTGCGTCCGGTCCTCTCACAACCCCTCCAATTACATTGGAACTTTCTCTACTGTTTATCTGGGTGGTTGGTCCAAATGACGCCAGGAATGATTATTAAACTTCTCAAAACGCTGGTATTGGGTTCAGATTCCTATAACCTGAAGCATAACCACACAATCTAAATACACGCCATTAACACATACCAGCCCAGCTCGTGCTTACATGGTTGTGCGCATGAGTCAGGTGAAATCATGAACCCAGAATATTTTTTAAAAGTTTCCTAGCATCATAAGGACAAACCACCCAGACAACCAGCTTATAGAGGGCCTGCGAGGTCAATTTCCAAAATCAAAACACTGGGTTCTATTAGATTGAAGACTTGCTTGCCATCAACCGTCTGGTCCAAGGGACTAAGGTCAATATAACCTCCGACCTTAGTAACCTACCTCCTGCTCCATGAGTTTGACGAACTCTGATTGTTTAGAGTGTCCGAGTGGCTCCCGTTTAATTTCATTTCGCTTCTCGAGCCGAGCATTGAACTCCTGCGGTTTGGCACTGAAAAAAATAAAATAAAGGCTGGTTAGGAAATCCCTAAGTTCAAAACTAAGCTACAGTTCACCCTAGATATGAAAGACAAAATGGTAAAAAGAACAGTGTATTTTGTAGCAGGAAACATCTCAGAGGAGAGTGACTGTCATGACTTCAGTTAGGCCTTTAATTATCCAGACCAGGACAAAAGACTTACAAGCTCTACAATATCAAAGTTAGCTCTGGCTAGTAGTTATTAGTACTGTCACTCAATCCTTGTCCTGGTATGTGCAGGCTTTTGTTCCTGCCCAGTACTTAAAAAAGCAGTGAATTCTCTTGATTAAGTTAGTTGAATCAGGAGGGTAAGTACCGAGTAGTAGAAATTTCAGATTAGAAGTCTTCTTGGGTCTCAGAAATGACACCCGCAGAATCCCCACCCAACCTAGAAATAATTTAAAAAAAATATATATATAAATATACGACCAGATCCGACCCAAACATGTCATAGATTAGAGAGACCGGGTCGGGTCTGTATTGGATCCAAATTGGGAGGCAGGTAACCTAGTGGTTAGAGAGTTGGACTAGTAACCAGAAGGTTGCAAGATCGAATCCCTGAGCTGACAAGGTAAAAATGTGCAAAAGATGGGCAAAAGAACACAGACAGAGGAAGATTGGAAAAAAGTGTTATGGACAGACAAATATAAGTTTGAGGTGTTCGGATCACAAAGAAGAACATCCGTGAGACGCAGAAAAAAAGAAAAGATGCTGGAGGAGTGGTTGACGCCCATCAAGCCAATCCAACTTGTGGGAGGTGCATCAGGAAGCATGGGGTGTAAACTCTTCAGATTACCTCAACAAATTGACAACTAGAAGCCAAAGATCTGCAAGGCTGCAATTGCTGCAAATGGAGGATTATTTGACAAAAGTTAAGTTTGAAGGACAGAATTAATATTTCAATTAAAATCATTAATTATAACCTTTTCAACATCTTGACTATATTTCCTATACATTTTGCAACTAATTTCATGTACGTTTTCATGGAAAACAAGGACATTTCTAAGTGACCCCAAACTTATGAACGGTAGTGTATTTCTACAGCGCTGGATAAAAATAAGAGACCACTGCAAAATGATCTATTGACTATTTATAGGTATGTGTTTGGGTAAAATGAACGCTTTCTCTGGTTTTACTATTTATAGGTATGTGTTTGGGTAAAATTAACGGTTTCTCTGGTTTTACTATTTATAGGTATGTGTTTGGGTAAAATGACATCTTTTTGTTTTATTCTAGAAACTACTGACAACATTTCTCCCAAATGTATTTGGAATTTATGAGAAATGTCAGTAGTTTATAGAATAAAACAAAAATGTTAATTTAACCCAAACACATACCTATAAATAGTAAAACCAGAGAAACTGTTTTTTTCCAGAGCTGGATATATCCGTTTTATAGAATTAACCTATACAATTTTAAGTTTGGTTTGAAAGAAAAATCATCCAAGCCACAGCGCCCAGGGAGGACGGGTCCAAATCCTACTACAGTCACATGCATGTAAGACGTTTTGATATTTAAATACTAATCAAAAAGAACAGATTCTGATGTTTCCAAATAACCTATCTTTGCCAAACAACTCGCAAAGAAAAATGAGTGGACGAGCTATGCTTGAAATGATACCTTTTTGTCAGAATTGCCGTGATACCATGCGTTCCACACATGGCCACTCACGACACCCAAAAGCACTAACATAATTAAATAAAACATATGCTATTATGTTTGTTAAAAAAAAAAACATTTTCATATTGTTCCCTAAATTAAAAATAATGGATTTCCTTCTGATGGCGTATGTTAAAAATGTAGCCTATTTATAAATAAACACTTGAATTGTGTTAATGGTTATTTTTTAGATTAATAAGTGCTTTTGTATTCTTTGAAATACATATTTTTTTTATCGTATTCTAATGTCACCTAAAACCTTCATAAACAACCACCTGATACATTTTGTGATAGCATTGGAATGTTGAGGCATGCGTCAGCTGAATTGGGATGCCTCGAATATGATACATTTTTGTTTGTCATTTAGAAATAAAACTCTAAACACTAATTTTGGTCTGGTCAGTATTTCACACAGACCTGAGGTGTGTGGCCACCAAACAGGACTCCAAGTGTCAACTTCAGATTTGTGGAACCATGTGTCATCGGGTTGGGGTGGACCCGTGAAGGCCTCTAGTTCAGATAGCAAGCTAGTACTACACTGGAACAAAAAGCCAATACACGCCACACTCAGTTGACCAAGCATTAGCAAGGATGAGAAATCTGCAGCAATCAACATTCATTATAACCCCATCTCACGCTGTACCATTCATGTCAAAAGCCAAGATATCGTTATCTAGCTGGGTGTATTCATTATGCTGATTCTGTTCCAAAACGTTCTCGGTTGCAAAACGTCAACAAATCGTTTACTCCAAACGGACAAAGTTTTGGAAAAGTAGTTATTTAACTAAATCAGGTAGGTTCCTCCCCGTTACGTTTGGTTGTCAAACGGTCAACTTTTTTTCGAATACGTAATGAACACAACCTTGAGACCAGGGGTGTATTCACTAGGAACCAAACGAAACGGGACTAACCTGAATTTGTCCAATAACTCGTTTTCGTAGGAAAAAGTTATGGACTAATGATTTCACCCCTGCTAGCTAACGGTTGGCAATACTTGGCTAGCTGACTACACATGGGAAATTAATTTGACAAACAGTGAAAGTTGCGCACCAAGATTAGCTAGCACCCAGTGTTATTGCCATGTAAATGTAGGTAAGTTAGCAAGCTAACGTTAAATTAATATTTGCTAGCGTGTGACTTTTTTTTCGCTTATAACGTTACCTCCTTAGCTTTCTGATCTTTTCCTGATATTTATTATAATATGGATTGTCCTCCAGTTCCGGCTCTTTCTCCTTCTTCACAGAAAATGCTCTAAACTGCGACGGCACTAGGCCAGGGATGAGCGGTCGGATTCCAGTTGCCCTGACCGCTAGCATCCCACGGTACAAACAAGACATTTGCACCATGGCGGCCGCCATCTTTCCCCCTTCGCCCTCGTCGCACATAAATAACATGCCGTAATGAAACAATGTAAACATAAAATTCGTTCCGAGGACCTGTAATGTGTCAGTTACAATTATGAGAAAGGCCTATATAATAATTTTAATTCAATCCACAAATGTCCCAAAATCACTACAGAAGGAACAGTCTTCTATAAAATGTGCATTCATTTCCAAATTAGTTTGGAATGCATCAAAACAAGCTTGGAATGCAACAGCAATGGCACAGACAGCGTATATGAGAATTCTCCAATTCATCCGTGCATGTAACCCAAGTAGAAGTAATACATGAGACAAATATACAGAGCAAAGTTTTGTCCTATATTTATATTTTATTTGTATTACTTTTTCAAATCCCAGCCAGAATCCACGCAGGAGCCTTTTGCCTTTTGGTCGTCCGTCATTGTAAATAAGAATTTGTTCGTAACTGACATGCCAAGTTAAATAAAGGTTAAATAAATAAATAAAATAAAACTTCAAGGTAATAACTGTAAATATGAACAAAACAAGCTCAACCTTTTCAAGCACTGAAATCTAATTTGTAGTTTTTAATTTCCCAATCCCCACCCACCACAAAATGGCACATTTACTGCACATTGCCGATCCTTTAATTCAACCAATGAATGTCTCGGTGATTAGATTAACCAAGTATGTTAGTGATGTGCTAGAACAAAAGCCTGCATGGCCTGTGGTTCTCCAGAATCAGTGTTAGTGACCACAGTAAATATAGAGGCATGTGCACTTCTATCAAAACGCCACAAGAGAGCACTCTGATTATGTCTCATGAGAGGAGAACTTCTAGAGTAGAATTATCAAAGATGCATATTTTAAAATATATTTATTATGTTGTATTACATTCTGGTACATTATTTTAGGAAAATATCAGACTCAATAAATTATGTTTGGCCCAAATATAGTCCTCTCTGATTTCACACAACGCAATAGAGCGACCAATAACAGCTTAAACATATTTAAAGGATTAAAGTGATTTGTACTGTTTGTTGTCATTCACTGAGTGTACCTGTACTATACCTTCTGAGGTCTGTAATAGATATTATTCATGGTGCGACAGTACCTTATGCAGAATACAGTCTTAAGGGGTTGAGCATTGAGAGGAGCTGCGTTGTTTGGCTCACGGTAGCAGAGCATAACTCTAGCCAAGTGTCAGAGAGGGGAGTTCCACTAGGCCGAGGCCGGGGAACTCTGGCTGGGCTGCTTCACCTGCATGCACGCCCCACACATGCACGAACACACACAAGCACAAACACTTATACACCCCCCCCACCCACCCACCCACACACACTCTCAGAGGCCCAGGGTGTGCCGGCCAGCAGGTTTTCCGCCTGGCTGACCTCTCTAGAATATGTGAGTGCATGGCTGGCCACAGGAGAGGTGAGGGACGAGGTACACAGTGTCACAGCAGCAGCCCATCCACCTGGCCACAACAGCCTGACAGGTTAACATGCAATACTGTAGGGAGGCCTGGGTTATAACGCTCTCTGTCTCTCTCTCTCTCTCTCTCTCTCTCTCTCTCGTGTGTCTGTCTGTCTCTCTCTCTGTCTCTCTCTGTCTCTGTCTCTCTCTGTGTCTGTCTGTCTGTCTGTCTCTCTCTCTGTGTCTGTCTCTCTCTCTCTCTCTCTCTGTGTGACTACAATTACAAAGATGTCTCATGTTGAAATTATTACTTATGAATTGTAGGTTATTATTTTTAGAAATAATTGTAGAAAAAAATGTTTTCTGTTTGTGAAGAGTGGGTTAGAGAGCTGAGATTAGAGGGGTGAAAGTGGCAGCCATAGTTTTGTACATTAGATACTTTTTTGTGTCACATGAAAATGAAGGATATACCCTAATGTTCCCTCAGTCTATTTGGATCTTGACGCTACAGCAAAAAGGCTTCAGAGTTGGGGTCAATTCCATTTAAATTCAGTCAATTCAGGACGTAAACTGAAATTCAAATGTTCCTTATTGCTTCTTAATGAGGATGTACTCTATGTATTCTCTATTAGTACCATCTGATGGCAGCTGGCTGACCCTGTAAATCTGGTCCGGGCTGCCCTGGCAGTGCTGGTAAGCCAGCTCCAGGTTGTTATCAGTCTAGGTGAAACAGGGTACCGTTAGTGGGTACACCTTGAGGAGCAGTTTGCCGTACTAGGAGGACTAGGTGATTAATTAGGCTTTGGATGGTGTAGCAAAACACCCAGTCACTACAAAGAGACAGGCTTCCTTCTGAACTCAGTTGCCGGAGAGGAAAGAAACTGCTCAGTGATTTCACCATGAGGCCAATGGTGACTGTAAAACAGTTACAGAGTTTAATGGATGTGATAGAAAACTGAGGATGTATCAACAACATTGTAGTTACTCCACAATACTAACCTAAATGACAAAGTGAAAACAAGGAACCCTGTACAGAATACACATATTCCAAAACATGCATCCTGTTTGCAAAAAGGCACCTAAGTAATACCAAAGACAGTACCTTATGAAGATTTGCTAAACCTACTTCTCCAAAATAAATCCCTGATCACACTTGTAGGCGATGTCATGGCGACGTTGGCTAGTTAAGCTCATGTGTTGAAACAGTCATCGGGTCTAACGGTCGTCTAGCGTCGAACTGCTCTCCTTTTATATAAAGTTATTTTTGACAAAAATGAAAACGTGTAAGTTTGTTCTTTCACAAGGTTGGAGTAATAACATGTTCAAATACTAAAGACATTGGCTTGAATACAGGCTGTGCCTTTTATATTTCAAGAAAATTTAACAACTAAGGAAGAATTGTTCACTTCTCTCATTTACTTCTCAAACCCCGGCCTGGTCTGTTTGGTCTGTTTCACAAGCGTTCCAGGAAGTCTTGCGATGTTGTGCCTCTGGGTTTAGAAAGTCTCTGGTAATACTGCAAAAAGTGTGGCAAAGAAACACTTTTTGTTCAGAATACAAGCATTATGTTTGGGGCAAATCCAACACAACACATCACTGAGTACCATATTTTCAAGCATGGTGGTGGCTGCATCATGTAATGGGTATGTTTGTCATCAGCAAGGGCAGGCATCTCCAACATGTCGATCATGAGCTACCAGTATCTCGCTGCCCACCTATGAGTAGCTCACCAAACAAGTTTCACATGTTCCACCGCAAACTGGTCAACCAATATCACAAGTATGAAACACCACAAGATCCCAGTCTTTATCTAACCAATGCAACATTGACATTATCCCACCCCTGGTTAGCCACTATTGACCTCAAGCCAAACCTAACACAGTATCTGCCAATTCATTTCCAGCAATATTACCTCTTTCTGTCTGTGGTGCGGGCATGTGTCTATCACTCTGTGTGCAGCCAGTTGATGTGGGTTGACAGAAATACTTTCTACAAACCATTCTCATTTCAATGTTAAATGCAAAGTAGGCTTACCTGGCAGAAGTATGTCAGGAGTAAGTATATTATTTGTATAAATGTGTTATTTGCAAACTTTGCCATGAAATGCGCACCAACAGTACTGAACCATTGCTAGACGGCACATAGAAGGCACACTAGATGTGCAATTAAAGGGGAATTACACTCAAATGTTTCGTTTTCTTTCAGACCTAAACAAACATTGTCTTCTGATGTGATTGAAGCATTGACATGCTAGGCCTAGGGTTTTGTTTATAAGCACGAATAAAATCCTAGAGGGAAAACCTGGTTCAGTCTGCTTTCCAACAGACACTGCGAGACTAATTTACTTTTCAGCAGGACAATAACCTAAAATACAAGCCAAATCTACACTGGATTTGCTTACCAAGATGACATTGACTGTTCTGGAGTGTCCTAGTTCCAGTTTTGACTTAAGTTGACTTGAAAATGTATGACAAGACTTTAAAATGGCTGTCTAGCAATGACCAACAATCAAATTGACAGAGCTGGAAGAAGTAAACAAATAATAACGGGCAAAGCTCTTAGACTTACCCAGAAACACTCACAGCTGTAATCACTCTTAGAGACTTACCCAGAAACACTCACAGCTGTAATCACTCTTAGACTTACCCAGAAACACTCACAGCTGTAATCACTCTTAGACTTACCCAGAAACACTCACAGCTGTAATCACTCTTAGAGACTTACCCAGAAACACTCACAGCTGTAATCACTCTTAGACTTACCCAGAAACACTCACAGCTGTAATCACTCTTAGAGACTTACCCAGAAACACTCACAGCTGTAATCACTCTTAGACTTACCCAGAAACACTCACAGCTGTAATCACTCTTAGACTTACCCAGAAACACTCACAGCTGTAATCACTCTTAGAGACTTACCCAGAAACACTCACAGCTGTAATCACTCTTAGACTTACCCAGAAACACTCACAGCTGTAATCACTCTTAGAGACTTACCCAGAAACACTCACAGCTGTAATCACTCTTAGACTTACCCAGAAACACTCACAGCTGTAATCACTCTTAGAGACTTACCCAGAAACACTCACAGCTGTAATCACTCTTAGACTTACCCAGAAACACTCACAGCTGTAATCACTCTTAGAGACTTACCCAGAAACACTCACAGCTGTAATCACTCTTAGAGACTTACCCAGAAACACTCACAGCTGTAAACACTCTTAGACTTACCCAGAAACACTCACAGCTGTAATCACTCTTAGAGACTTACCCAGAAACACTCACAGCTGTAATCACTCTTAGAGACTTACCCAGAAACACTCACAGCTGTAATCACTCTTAGAGACTTACCCAGAAACACTCACAGCTGTAATCACTCTTAGACTTACCCAGAAACACTCACAGCTGTAATCACTCTTAGAGACTTACCCAGAAACACTCACAGCTGTAATCACTCTTAGAGACTTACCCAGAAAGACTCACAGTTGTAATCACTCTTAGAGACTTACCCAGAAAGACTCACAGCTGTAAACACTCTTAGACTTACCCAGAAACACTCACAGCTGTAATCACTCTTAGAGACTTACCCAGAAACACTCACAGCTGTAATCACTCTTAGAGACTTACCCAGAAACACTCACAGCTGTAATCACTCTTAGAGACTTACCCAGAAACACTCACAGCTGTAATCACTCTTAGACTTACCCAGAAACACTCACAGCTGTAATCACTCTTAGAGACTTACCCAGAAACACTCACAGCTGTAATCACTCTTAGAGACTTACCCAGAAACACTCACAGCTGTAATCACTCTTAGAGACTTACCCAGAAACACTCACAGCTGTAATCACTCTTAGACTTACCCAGAAACACTCACAGCTGTAATCACTCTTAGAGACTTACCCAGAAACACTCACAGCTATAATCACTCTTAGAGACTTACCCAGAAACACTCACAGCTGTAATCACTCTTAGAGACTTACCCAGAAAGACTCACAGTTGTAATCACTCTTAGAGACTTACCCAGAAAGACTCACAGTTGTAATCAGTCTTAGAGACTTACCCAGAAACACTCACAGCTGTAATCACTCTTAGACTTACCCAGAAACACTCACAGCTGTAATCACTCTTAGAGACTTACCCAGAAACACTCACAGCTGTAATCACTCTTAGAGACTTACCCAGAAAGACTCACAGTTGTAATCGCTGCCAAAGGTGCTTCTACAAAGTATTGACTCAGGGGTGTGAATACTTATGTAAATAAGATATTTCTGCATTTAATTTTCAATACATTTACTAACATTTCTAAAAACAGGTTTAATTTTATCATTATGGGTTATTGTGTGTAGATGGGTGAAGAACAACATATTTTTAATCCATTTTGAATTCAGGCTGTAACAACCAAATGTGGCATAATTCAAGGGGTATGAATCGTTTCTGAAGGCACTGTAGGTGGGCATAGAAAGCACAGATCACGTTTGTTGTAAAAACAAGTTATGGTTGGTTGGATTGTATATTGAGGTGAACTGGTGGTTTGGCTGTGTGATATTGTGGTGGTGTGTCCATTAAAACACAGGAGACAGAGGTACAGTAAAAGGGCTAATGCCGACTCGTGGACATCTTGTATAACAGAAGAAGATGGATGGAGAAAGTGTACGAATCAAAGCATCAGCAGTCAGGCCATGTTGCCACTGGCAACAGTGTCTGTGTGATAGAAAGACATAGCATTGAAAAATAACTACCAAAATTAATCATTTCTCTAAATGATCGAAAACCCCTCCAAATAATTTACATGACTCTACCATGAGAACTAGCTATTATTCCGATTCCAAT
The DNA here is from genome assembly GCF_034236695.1 of Oncorhynchus nerka. Lineage (NCBI taxonomy): Eukaryota > Metazoa > Chordata > Actinopteri > Salmoniformes > Salmonidae > Oncorhynchus > Oncorhynchus nerka. The sequence goes on along the minus strand of NC_088420.1, from coordinate 16,331,397 downwards.
TTAAAAAGCAATAAATCACTCTGAAGATTCCCTTTCCCACTTGCAAGCTGGGTAAGTTTTGGTGCGTGTTCACAGTTTTGCCCATGGCCCACCACATGTTACAGTGACAATGTACTGGAGCTGAAATGGGGACAGTGGAGTGTGTGTGGACAGATTTGAGTCCTCGTTCAACCCGCTGCCAAGCCAATCTGCCTCACACACACAGCCCTGCAGCTGACAACTGCCCTAGGCTTCACCAGCCATGACAATCAACACACTGGCCACCACACACACAGGTCCCCTCTCTCAGCCAAACCGGTGCAACATCTGCCATCTCCATCATCACATATTTGCTGGGTAATTGTGCCCAGGGATGCCTGTCTGTCTGTACACTCCTCTCTGGCCGGCATGGCAACCGATGCCATCCGCTTTTATTATTCCCCTAATAATGTCCATTCATCATCCGCTGTCATGGCGACCAGGAGCCAGGAGAGTGGGCATAGAAAACACCTTCTGCCTGGGGGCCTGTGCCAAGCCCCTGCTCTGACACACAGGTGTGGCCTCATCCGCTGCCACCATTCACCCTCCAACAGAAATATACAGTAACACACCAATACAGCATGAATGAAGCTGGTCAGATACCTTCATGTGTTGGTTAAGACTGGGGTTAACCAGAAACCAGAAGAAATAGGTCTAGTGAAATAGATGGATGATCTACAAATGTTATCATTTTGTATTTGAGTGATGTGTAGCGGGTGGATAAAATGACTGATTGCTCTTTTGGGTCAGTGCGTCAGTTAAGAGATGCCATCACTACTGCCCCTGCTGGTCGGCTATCACCTCCCGCTCTGACAGAGAGCATAGGCAGTGGGTGTGTTCCCCCTCTCCTCTCCTCTTGTCACCGGCTGGCTTGGCTGCAGAATGGCTGCTGGCTCCCAGCTGACCCCGAGGTGGAATACAGCCAGGGTGCTCTCTCTCTCTCTCTCTCTGTGTGTGTGTGTGTGTGTGTGTGTGTGTGTGTGTGCACCAGGCCTTTGGGTGACGGAGAGGAGAGGAGAGGAGAGGAGAGGAGAGGAGAGAGGAGAGGAGAGGAGAGGAAAGGAAATGAAAGGAAATGAAAGGAAAGGAAAGGAAAGGGAATGAAAGGAAAGGAAAGGAAATTAAATTAAATGAAAGGAAAGGAAAGGAAAGGAGGGGAGAGGACAGGTCAGTCATATGCCCCGCCATCTCTCTCTCTCCACTCAAGCTTAAGCTCATTAACATACTGTAGCAAAGACCGCTCCCTCATCTCTTGAAACTTGACTTTTATATATATACTGTATATATTTTTTGCATTTGATGAGCTTTGCTGAACTTCTTTTTATGCTCAAGTACTCCGTCCAAATGTACGTGGGACCATGTGATGAACAAAATCTACCTTTTTTATACAGTCAAAATCAACTGACATTTCATGGTGTTTAACATCAGAAGGAGACATATTGTAACATTTGTGACATAATTGTGTCTGGATTTAGAGAAAAATGTAAAGATCCAATTAAATCTGACTGAACAAGAATGCTTTGAATTCAATCATTCAAGTCTGCCTTGAATGAGTCTTGCTGGACTGTGTACTGTTGTCATGGTTGTAACACACTCTCTGGGCTGTGTACTGTTGTCATGGTTTTAACACACTCTCTGGGCTGTGTTCTGTTGTCATGGTTGTAACACACTCTCTGGGCTGTGTACTGTTGTCATGGTTGTAATACACTCTCTGGACTGTGTACTGTTGTCATGGTTGTAACACACTCTCTGGGCTGTGTACTGTTGTCATGGTTTTAACACACTCTCTGGGCTGTGTTCCGTTGTCATGGTTGTAACACACTCTCTGGGCTGTGTACTGTTGTCATGGTTGTAACACACTCTCTGGGCTGTGTACTGTTGTCATGGTTGTAACACACTCTCTGGGCTGTGTACTGTTGTCATGGTTGTAACACACTCTCTGGGCTGTGTACTGTTGTCATGGTTGTAACACACTCCCTGGGCTGTGTACTGTTGTCATGGTTGTAACACACTCTCTGGACTGTGTACTGTTGTCATGGTTGTAACACACTCTCTGGGCTGTGTACTGTTGTCATGGTTGTAACACACTCTCTGGGCTGTGTACTGTTGTCATGGTTGTAACACACTCTCTGGGCTGTGTACTGTTGTCATGGTTGTAACACACTCTCTGGGCTGTGTACTGTTGTCATGGTTGTAACACACTCTCTGGGCTGTGTACTGTTGTCATGGTTGTAACACACTCTCTGGGCTGTGTACTGTTGTCATGGTTGTAACACACTCTCTGGGCTGTGTACTGTTGTCATGGTTGTAACACACTCTCTGGGCTGTGTACTGTTGACATGGTTGTAACACACTCTCTGGGCTGTGTACTGTTGTCATGGTTGTAACACACTCTCTGGGCTGTGTACTGTTGTCATGGTTGTAACACACTCTCTGGGCTGCCACGTCCAGCTGGGAGAAGGTGAGGAGCGGTGTTCCTTTGACGTTGGACCGTGTGGATGTGTCCGTCGGTGGCCAGTAGAATGTCTGTGGTCAGTCTGAGCCTCTCTTCCTCCAAGGTCACTGGCCTGGTGACCAGCACGATGTCACAAAGGACAGACGCCAATTATAAGAGATATAACTTGATTATAATGCATTATAGCTGCAGGCTGTAAGTGTTACCTGCTTTTTATTATATTTAACTGTCTGTTTTACTGTAAAGTGTGTGTATAGCAATTTTCAATGGACTTTAAATAAAGTTTGATTTGCATCGAAAGGTTAGCTGTTGTGAACTGTAGGAAAAGTGTGGAGAATTGGTAGCTCAAAGTGTAGGCTAATGTGCTAAATCTGAAACAAAAAGGTAAAAATGTCAGCAATTTTTTTTATAAAAACTGGAAAAAAATAGAACAATGAAACCGCAGAGGGAACCAAAACCCTCAACATCTGTTCCCTCCCTTCATGTTCTGAGGTGGCTCTTCCTGCGGTGCGTTTCTCACCTCCACTCCTCCAGGATTGGAGGCCACTGAGCCAAAAGGACCAAGCGCACCCCTTGCTACCCTTCCTCTCTTTGCCCTCCCTGCCTCACATGCCATGCTCACCCAACTGACAAAGCTGGCCTGGCTATAGGGAATGCCACCTACTCAATTATACATGGCTGAGACACAGTGGCTGGAGAAAGTTGGTTTGGGCCGCTGCTGATGCGTGTGTGGTGCGTTGAGGCACAAAATGGCTGCCGTGCGTCACCCTCACACTGGTGGGTTAATGAGGTATAATGTATTGGTATACTGGGTACATTGGGTAGTGACTGAATATGCATTCCTTTATTTACCTTTTCTTTAGCTGGTAACTGCAAGTAATAACTACTGTATGTTGATATGCGTTGTGATTGCTAAAGTACCTGCAGATAGATACACACACACACACACTAAAATGTTGCTTTGACAGGTGGACAGGAGTAGCACAGGTGGGTGACATACCCATCTAGCACATTTGGTTCCTTGGAAGTTGTGGGAACTTTTTTGTAGGAACTTCTGTTTTTGGCTTCACATTGGTTGTGAGAACGAAGACATACATTTCCTGACCGGTAAAACAGAACGTTTAGCCTGTTCTGGGAATGTTTCATATTTAGGTTGCAGGGAGGTTCGTTTTACTCTGGTTCCCTGAATTCCTTCTTTCTTTCTTTTTTTTTTTACATTCCCCGAATATTGCCAAGAACTGACATAACAGAACCATACGTTCTGACAACATTGCTTAAATCACAACATTTTTGAGAACGTTGCCAGAATGTAGTAAAAATATAACATTAAAAGGAACCACATGGGAACTTGTGTGTAATGTTCCCACAGAAGAACATTGTTTCTTAAAGTTCTCTGAACAATTTGAGAACATGACTTTAATTAAAACCATGAGGAAAGTTGTGGGAAGGTTGTGTGCAAAATAACCATAGGACAACCACGCTCTCACCAAGCTCTAAGAAACATATATGGTTCTCAGAACGTTGTGTGCTAGCTGGGTAAGGTGTATCTGGGAACAACATGCTAAATAAGTTGATTCTCAGTGTCATTTGAAGAAGGTGCCGTGCTTTGCATCTTGAGCTGCAGCTTCCCAAACGTGGGCCCAGCGTTGAGGATATAGTACATCTGACTGGGACGAGTGTCCAGGTCTTCGCTTCCACACCACACTGGAGATCACCTTCCTTTCCATCCAGTCCACCTCTACACCTATATTCCTGACAGAGGATCCAAGAGATGGTCAGGACCATAGAGACACAGAAAGAAACATACTAGGGACTAAGAGAGAGAAAGAGAGAGGGAGACATTATTAGAGAGAGTACAATCCCCATCAAAGACACTGAGGGCCACAGAGACATTGGGTACCAGTTCCAACTCATATACAGCTCCCTTCAAGCAGTACCGACTAGCACCAGTCAACTGAGGGGCCCCAGCCCAGAGATACAGTAGGGTAAACACTGGGGACCACAGAGAGACACATGCAGAAAGGACCACAGAGGCCTAGCATGCACTTAACCTAGCCTAGCACGCTCAGAAGAGTCCTCATCCTGAACACACGTAAACAAACACCAGATCCCGTCCTTCCCCCTGCTGCCTGGCATGGAATAACAGGCAGGCGAGCAGGAGAGATTTGTCAGAGCCATCCACCAGGGCCCCGCAAACAAGGAAGCAGGAGTCTGCCAAAAAGCCACATTACTTCTGCCTATGTGGCCTTTATGGACTGCAACCAGTGCCAACGCACTGACTCAAAAAACCCTCCTGATCTAAGGAGGAAAAACAGGAGGACAGAGGAGGACCTAGTCAAGGATGTAACTTGATTCCCAGTCACTCATTTGAGGAGGACATATTTATCTCCCCTCCCCCTGTCCACACTCACGTATCCCGACCCAGCACCCCATTCCTCCCCCATCCTCCCCCTGTCCACACTCACGTATCCCGACCCTGCACCCCATACCTCCCCCACCCTCCCCTGTCCACACTCACGTATCCCGACCCTGCACCCCATTCCTCCCCCACCCTCCCCCTGTCCACACTCACGTATCCCAACCCTGCACCCCATTCCTCTCCCACCCTCCCCCTGTCCACACTCACGTATCCCAACCCTGCACCCCATTCCTCCCCCATCCTCCCCCTGTCCACACTCACGTATCCCGACCCTGCACCCCATACCTCCCCCACCCTCCCCTGTCCACACTCACGTATCCCGACCCTGCACCCCATTCCTCCCCCACCCTCCCCCTGTCCACACTCACGTATCCCGACCCTGCACCCCATTCCTCCCCCACCCTCCCCCTGTCCACACTCACGTATCCCAACCCTGCACCCCATTCCTCTCCCACCCTCCCCTGTCCACACTCACGTATCCCGACCCTGCACCCCATTCCTCCCCCATCCTCCCCTGTCCACACTCACGTATCCTGACCCTGCACCCCATACCTCCCCACCCTCCCCCCTGTCCACACTCACGTATCCCGACCCTGCACCCCATTCCTCCCCCACCCTCCCCCTGTCCACTCTCACGTATCCCGACCCTGCACCCCACCCTCCCCCAGTCCACACTCACGTATCCCAACCCTGCACCCCATTCCTCCCCCACCCCCCCTGTCCACACTCACGTATCCCGACCCTGCACCCCATTCCTCCCCCACCCTCCCCCTGTCCACACTCACGTATCCCAACCCTGCACCCCATTCCTCTCCCACCCTCCCCTGTCCACACTCACGTATCCCAACCCTGCACCCCATTCCTCCCCCATCCTCCCCCTGTCCACACTCACGTATCCTGACCCTGCACCCCATACCTCCCCCACCCTCCCCCTGTCCACACTCACGTATCCCGACCCTGCACCCCATTCCTCCCCCACCCTCCCCTGTCCACTCTCACGTATCCCGACCCTGCACCCCACCCTCCCCAGTCCACACTCACGTATCCCAACCCTGCACCCCATTCCTCCCCCATCCTCCCCCTGTCCACACTCACGTATCCCGACCCTCCACCCCATTCCTCCCCCACCCTCCCCTGTCCACACTCACGTATCCCGACCCTGCACCCCATTCCTCCCCACCCTCCCCCTGTCCACACTCACGTATCCTGACCCTCCACCCCATACCTCACCCACCCTCCCCCTGTCCACACTCACGTATCCCGACCCTGCACCCCATTCCTCCCCCACCATCCCCTGTCCACACTCACGTATCCCGACCCTGCACCCCATTCCTCCCCACCCTCCCCCTGTCCACACTCACGTATCCCGACCCTGCACCCCATTCCTCCCCCACCCTCCCCTGTCCACACTCACGTGCACCCCATTCCTCCCCCGCTCCCCTGTCCACACTCACGTATCCCGACCCTGCACCCCATACCTCCCCCACCCTCCCCCTGTCCACACTCACGTATCCCGACCCTGCACCCCATACCTCCCCCACCCTCCCCTGTCCACACTCACGTATCCCGACCCAGCACCCCATTCCTCCCCTCTCCCCCTGTCCACACTCACGTATCCCGACCCTGCACCCCATTCCTCCCCCACCCTCCCCCTGTCCACACTCACGTATCCTGACCCTCCACCCCATACCTCCCCACCCTCCCCTGTCCACACTCACGTATCCTGACCCTGCACCCCATTCCTCCCCCACCCTCCCCCTGTCCACACTCACGTATCCCGACCCTGCACCCCATTCCTCCCCCACCCTCCCCCTGTCCACACTCACGTATCCTGACCCTCCACCCCATACCTCCCCCACCCTCCCTCTGTCCACACTCACGTATCCTGACCCTGCACCCCATTCCTCCCCCACCCTCCCCCTGTCCACACTCACGTATCCTGACCCTGCACCCCATTCCTCCCCCACCCTCCCCCTGTCCACACTCACGTATCCTGACCCTCCACCCCATACCTCCCCCACCCTCCCCTGTCCACACTCACGTATCCTGACCCTGCACCCCATTCCTCCCCCACCCTCCCCTGTCCACACTCACGTATCCTGACCCTCCACCCCATACCTCCCCCACCTCCCCTGTCCACACTCACGTATCCTGACCCTGCACCCCATTCCTCCCCCACCCTCCCCCTGTCCACACTCACGTATCCTGACCCTCCACCCCATACCTCCCCACCCTCACCCTGTCCACACTCACGTATCCTGACCCTGCACCCCATTCCTCCCCCACCCTCCCCTGTCCACACTCACGTATCCTGACCCTCCACCCCATTCCTCCCCCACCCTCCCCCTGTCCACACTCACGTGACCCTGCACCCCATTCCTCCCCACCCTCCCCCTGTCCACACTCACGTATCCAGACCCTGCACCCCATACCTCCCCACCCTCCCCCTGTCCACACTCACGTATCCCGACCCTGCACCCCATTCCTCCCCCTGTCCACACTCACGTATCCCGACCCAGCACCCCATTCCTCCCCTCTCCCCCTGTCCACACTCATGTATCCCGACCCTGCACCCCATACCTCCCCTCTCCCCCTGTCCACACTCACGTATCCCGACCCAGCACCCCATTCCTCCCCCACCCTCCCCCTGTCCACACTCACGTATCCCGACCCAGCACCCCATTCCTCCCCCACCCTCCCCTGTCCGCACTCACGTATCCCGACCCTCCACCCCATTCCTCCCCCACCCTCCCCCTGTCCACACTCACGTATCCCGACCCTGCACCCAAATCCTCCCCCACCCTCCCCTGTCCACACTCACGTATCCCGACCCTGCACCCCATTCCTCCCCCACCCTCCCCCTGTCCACACTCACGTATCCCGACCCTGCACCCCATTCCTCCCCCACCCTCCCCCTGTCCACACTCACATATCCCGACCCTGCACCCCATTCCTCCCCCACCCTCCCCCTGTCCACACTCACGTATCCCGACCCTGCACCCCATTCCTCCCCCACCCTCCCCCTGTCCACACTCACGTATCCCGACCCTGCACCCCATTCCAATACATTAGCAAGGTGAGATTATCTGTACCTCCGTTTGAGTCACATTGAAGTAATTTCTACAATTTAAAAAAAATTAACTCAGCAAAAAAAGAAACGCCCTTTTTTCAGGACCCGGTCTTTCAAAGATAATTTGTTAAAATCCAAATAACTTCACATATCTTCATTGTGAAGGGTTTATACACTGTTTCCCATGCTTGTTCAATGAACCATAAACAATGTATGAAGATGCACCTGTGGAACAGTCGTTAAGACACTAACAGCTTACAGACAGTAGGCAATTAAGGTCACAGTTATGAAAACTTAGGACACTAAAGAGGCCTTTCTACTGACACTGAAAAACACCAAAGAAAGATGCCCAGGGTCCCTGCTCATCTGCATGAACGTGCCTTAGGCATGCTGCAAGGAGGCATGAGGACTGCAGGTGTGGCCAGGGCAATAAATTACAATGTCCGTACTGTGAGACGCCTAAGACAGCGATACAGGGAGACAGGACGGACAGCCTATCGTCCTTGCAGTTGCAGACCATGTGTAACAACACCTGCACAGGTGCAGCCGAACATCACACCTGCGAGACAGGTACAGGATGGCAACCACAACTGCCCGAGTTACACCAGGAATGCACAATCCCCCCATCAGTGCTCAGACGGTCTGCAATAGGCTGAGAGAGGCTGGACTGAGGGCTTGTAGGCCTGTTGTAAGGCAGGTCCTCACCAGATAGACATCACTGGCAGCAACGTCCCCTATGGGCACAAACCCACCATCGCTGGACCAGACAGGACTGGCAAAAAAAGTGCTCTTCACTGACGAGTCGCAGTTTTGTCTCACCAGGAGTGATAGTTTGTTTCGCGCTTATAGGTCGAAGGAATGAGTGTTACACTGAGGCCAGTACTCTGGAGTGGGATCGATTTGGAGGGGAAGGGTTCTTCATGATCTGGGGGCGATGTGTCACAGCATCATCGGACTGAGTTGTTGTCATTGCAGGCAATCTCAACGCTGTGCGTTACAGGGAAGACATGCTCCTCCCTCATGTGGTACCCTTCCCTCAGGCTTATCCTGACATGAGCCTCCAGCACGACAATGCCACCAGCCATAGTGCTCATTCTGTGTGTGATTTCCTGAAAGACAGGAATGTCAGTGTTCTGCCATGGCCAGCGAAGAGCCCAGATCTCAATTCCATTGAGCACGTCTGGGACCTGTTGGATCGGAAGGTGAGGGCTAGGGCCATTCCCCCCAGAAATGTCCGGGAACTTGCAGGTGCCTTGGTGGAAGAGTGGGGTAACATCTTACAACAAGAACTGGCAAATCTGGAGGTCCATGAGGAGAAGAGCCACTGCAGTACTTAATGCAGCTGGTGGCCACACCAGATACTGTCTGTTACTTTTGATTTTGACCCCGCCCCTTTTGTTCAGGGACACATTATTCCATTTTCTGTTAGTCACATGTCTGTGGAACTTGTTTAGTTTGGCTCAGTTGTTGAATGTTCATACAAATATTTACACGTTAAGTTTGCTGAAAATAAACCCAGTTGACAGTGAGAGGACGTTTCTTTTTTTGCTGAGTTTATGTGGTGGAAATGAGAAACTGGCTTTTTAAGAACTAATATTTTATTGCAAAAGTGAGAGAGAGAGAGAGAGAGAGAGAGAGAGAGAGAGAGAGAGAAGAAAAACACAGTTGCAGGGGAAGCAACAGCAGCAGCACCACAGGCGCTTGGCAACCTCTCTCTCTAACATCTGTTCAGCAGGGGCCTGACCTCAATGACAACACAACGCATAACCCTCTGGAAGGCACAGGCCAGGCTGGGGGAAGGGAGGGGGAAGGGGCAGGCTGGCCTTGTAGTGGGACGCAACGCCTGTACCCCATGAATAACAACCCAACAACCTTAAACCCACAGACTAACAAAAGACACAAGTCAACATACGGCACTAAATCAAATGAAGACATGGTGAATCATGAAGGCAACTGCTGCCCTTAGTTGGGCAAAATTATTGAGGAAAATAGTGGGCTCAGATTTGCACAAAAAAGTGTAAATCTCTCAAGGACAAGGTGACTTTACTCCATGTATTTACCCCCAAAAATGAAATGCTACTTAGCTGCTAATGTGACTATAATAAAGAACTAAAAATGGCATGATAATCTGGACGAGACTGCCAAATGAAGGCAAATGTAAGAATCTCTGGATAAAATATATAAATATAGTAATGAATAAATTGGCTACATTTCTTTAAACTGAAAATACTTTGAATTGTCTTTTGCAAGTTTTAAATTGACACAATACCTGTTAGCAAAGGTGTCAGCTAGAGATGACGTGTGTAACGTCTGCTTCCAACTCACACCCTCAAACACGTAGATCCCCTGAACACAGCTCACTTTCCAGCTCACACTCTCAAACACCTAGATCCCCTGAACACAGCTCACTTTCCAGCTCACACTCTCAAACACCTAGATCCCCTGAACACAGCTCACTTTCCAGCTCACACTCTCAAACACCTAGATCCCCTGAACGCAGATCACTCTCCAGATCCCAATCACCTGAATTCTAATCACCTGTTCACACACCTGTATGTCATTATCACACACTATTTAGTTCAGTTCTTTGCACCCCATCATTGTGAGGTATTGTTTGTTTTGTGACACATGTCTTTCAGAGTGCAGTTGGTCCCTTGTGAGTTAATCCTCCCGTGTATGATAGTTTTTGCCTGCCTCACTAACGATGCCTTTTTGCCTGTTATCTACCAGACTACGTTACGAGCCTTTTCCCTGCCTGTACTGTTTAACTAAGTCTGACAACTTTGAACCAGTGGGGAGCCAGATTTACAGTTGAAGTCGGAAATTTACATACACTCAGGTTGGAGTCATTAAACTCATTTTTCAACCACTCCACAAATGATAAATCGCCAAACTATAGTTTTGGCAAGTCGGTTAGGACATCTACCTTGAGCATGACACAAGTAATTTTTCCAACTATTGTTTACAGACAGATTATTTCACTGTATCACAATTCCAGTGGGTCAGAAGTTTACATACATTAAGTTGACTGTGCCTTTAAACAGCTTGGAAAATTCCAGAAAATGATGTCATGGCTTCAGAAGCTTCTGATAGGCTAATTGACATCATTTGAGTCAATTGGATGTGTACCTGTGGATGAATTTCAAGGCCTACCTTCAAACTCAGTGCCTCTTTCTTGACATCATGGGAGAATCAAAAGAAATCAGCCAAGACCTCAGAAAAATAATTGTAGACCTCCACAAGTCTGGTTCATCCTTGGGAGCAATTTCCAAACGCCTGAAGGTACCACGTTCATCTGTACAAACAATAGTACGCAAGTATAAACACCATGGGACCACACAGCCGTCATACCGCTCAGGATGTAGACCCGTTCTGTCTCCTAGAGATTAATGTACTTTGGTGTGAAAAGTGCAAATCAATCCCAGAACAACACAGTGTGAAGATGCTGGAGGAAGCAGGTACAAAAGATTCTATATACACAGTAAAACTAGTCATATATCGACATAACCTGAAAGGCTGTTCAGCAAGGAAGAAGCCAATGCTCCAAAACCGCCATAAAAAAGCCAGACTAGTTTGCAACTGCACATGGGGACAAAGATCGTACTTTTTGGAGAAATGGCTTAAGGACAACAAAGTCAAGGTATTGGAGTGGCCATCACAAAGCTCTGACCTCAAACCTATAGAGAACTTGTGGGTAGAACTGAAAAAGCATGTGCGAGGAAGGAGGCCTACAAACCTGACTCAGTTACACCAGCTCTGTCAGGAGGAATGGGTCAAACTTCACCCAACTTATTGTGGGAAGCTTGTGGAAGGCTACCTGAAATGTTTGACCCAAGTTAAACAATTTAAAGGCAATGCTACCAAATACTAATTGAGTGTATGTAAACTTCTGACCCATGTGATGAAAGAAATAAAAGCTGAAATAAATCATTCTCTCTACTATTATTCTGACATTTCACATACTTAAAATAAAGTGGTGATCCTAACTGACCTAAGACAGGGAATTTGTACTCGGATTAAATGTCAGGAATTGTGAAAAACTGAGTTTAAATGTATTTGGCTAAGGTGTATGTACACTTCAACTGTAAATCTATAAAATGTATATATGTTTTGTTATTGAATTATAAGAAAAAATCTATTAATCTCTTCAGTTTGTGTTTGTGTCCTGTCATTATCCAATTTTTCTCTGGTGGTGTCTGGGTAGAAAAATCTAGATCAGCCAGCCATTTGCAAGGCCTTCAGAAGCTGGACAGAAGGCCTCTGCCATTCAACATTACAAGCAGTAGTTTTCCCAGGCTAATGCTAGTATACAATACAATACAACTCCATCAATCCCCAAGGGGTGACAGTTCTTCAGACACTAACAGTATACAAAATAAATCAACTTACGGCATCCGTTTAGGGTGAATAGTGCAATTTAAGAAACTTAAAAGTTCATGTTTTTCCGTTCTCTCTCTAGACTAGTCCCTAGGTCTTCCTTAATTATCCTGTTAACCAGGTGGAGCACAAACGAGCCCCTGCACCTATTGGTGAAGCACTTGAGACAGCGCAGGGGTGTCCAAGGGGGAGCAGTTGGAACTGTGGGTTGAGGACATGGGTGCTGAGGATGTCATAGGCCTTCCTCCTGGCCTGCTGCTCAAAGAATGAAGCCAGACAATGGCTTGGTGGTGGTTCCTGTTCTTGACAGAGAGGGATGTGAACCAGCATACGAAGGAAAAACACAGAACTCTCTCGATGAAAGAACTATAAAAATTCAATATCGATTTGTGGACACTGAATGAATTCAGTTTCCTGATGAAGTATTGTCTCTGGTAAGCTTTTTTAATGATGGCGTCTTTTTTTTCTTCCTTCAGGGTGTTATCAAAGATAGATGGTACCAAGATATTTATACCGGTCCACAATGTCCACCTGCTCACCATGGATGATCACCTGGTCCATCCTGTGGTGCTTCCTCCTGAAGTCGACAACCATTTTCTTCGTCTTGGACACATTCAACTCCAGCAGCGCACTGTCACACCAGTCATTGAAGTCCTGGAGGGCAGGGTCGTGGTCCTGCTCGTACCCTGAGAGGACTGAGTGGAGGACTGTGTTCTCAGCAAACTTCACAATATGACGGTGGACGTCATTGGCATAGAGAATGAAAAGAAGGGGTGACAGTACACACCCTTGTGGGGAAACTGTGCTAGTGAGTAATGTTAGCTACCTTGTGTTGTAGTAGTGTGATAATGGTGACGGCGACTGCAGCAGCTGTTATCAACTTCAAAGTGCACGTTCGTTAACATCACCATTTTCAAGATTACATTTCAAACTTTGTTTACAAATGTTTTTTGTTGCAGCTTGACTGAAACATTTGTTGCATTTAAACTTTTAGACCAGTTAGACCAGTTAGCTGGTTTGTTCATTTAATTTTGGACATTAAATGGTTGTGCTATTGTATTGTTCTGATTTTGTTGGGCCTACCGGAGTGAATGGGCTGATTATTCTTTAACATGATTTGATGCTGTGTGTGACTGCTCACCAACAGCGACAACAACAGTGGCACATGAAAGGTGATAGGCTCACGGTGCTGAAAGGACAGCGACCGTAATACCGGTGTACTTCATGGCGCTGAAGGAGAGCCAAGTTTTGGTCATACACTTAGACAAGGCTGATAGACACGGCTGATAGACAGGAGACTCCTGTCTAAGTGTTTGACCAAAACGTTTTGGTCCCTCTGAAGGCCTAGGTCTTAAAGACACAGTCCGCCACTGCTTTGAACTAACTCTGGCTAACTTTGAACTAACCATGGCCAACTTTTTGGCCATAACCTAACCATAAATCTGACGAGCCCTCGTTCACCACAAATATGTCACCTGAAAGGGACACACAATGAGAAATGATGGTGAAAGACTGCATAAAAATGCATGAATTGAATGCACATGAAAAGGATTGCAATGGATATAGTTTAGATTTTCTCACAATAGTAATGATTTCAGAAGCTTTAAGACAAGGCATTGCCTGAAAAAGGCATCATATAGAAAAACCATCCATCCATCCATCCATCCATCCAACTGTAAATGTATGCCAATCTTCCTCTTTCCCTCTATCGTCTCTCACATTCTCTCTCTCTCTCTCTCTCTCTCTCTCTCTCTCTCTCGCTCTCTCTCTCTTTCTCTCTCTCTCTGTCCTGTCTTCCCTCTCTCTGTCCTGTCCTCCCTCTCTCTGTCCTGTCCTGTCCTCCCTCTCTCTCTCTCTCTGTCCTGTCCTCCCTCTCTCTATCCTGTCCTCCCTCTCTCTGTCCTGTCCTGTCCTCCCTCTCTCTGTCCTGTCCTCCCTATCTCGGCTCTTGGCCAGTCCGCTGCCACCTGGGTACTGATAAAGCCATCATGCCTGTGCACGCTGGCATCTGTTCCCATTTACAGCACTGATAAACAATGAATGGAGAATGGGCACTGGTGGGATGGAGGCTTGGATCAGGATCCACACTGATCGAAGGGTGGAATGTGGTGTGTGTGTGTAGTTGATGACCAACAGTCTGGGATATAGGTGATAAAACCAGCGTCCCCCAAACAAGAAAAGAGGCAAAGCCGGATTCCTCTTGTTTCGTTCTGCTAATGCTCTTACACATGTCTCCTGTCTTTATTCAATGCAAATTAATTAGACGACTACATTTCCTCCGCAAACTAATCCAGATTTTGTAGGCCTTCCATACAGTGGTGAAGACTGAGAAATAACCGCCTTTATTCGTGACTATAGGATTAGCGAATTAGCAGATCATGGTGGATATGGGCTCCGGCGGGCAGGGATGAATAATCTTGGCAGCAAGCTGGGTAGAATGGAGGCCTAACGTGTGTTCTTTTGTGAGCGAGAGATGTTCCTTTCTGTCTTTTGTTTGCTGAGGCCTTCATTGTCCGGAGGCTCTCGTGGTGAACCTGTGTCTGCTCGGTGCACACAGGTCGGTCGCTAACGTTAGCTCCCCTCCCCGACATAGCATGGCAGAGGAGTAATCCCCACCAGCCGTGTGTGTGGCCTCTGCATGCAATAACACACCACAACACCATGCAATAACACACCACAACACCATGCAATAACACACCACAACACCATGCAATAACACACCACAACACCATGCAATAACACACCACAACACCATGCAATAACACACCACAACACCACGCAGGAACACACTCCACCACCACGCAGGGACACACAAAAACACCATGCGAGAAGACACCACACCACCACACAGGAACACACCACAATATCACGCAGGAACACACCACAACACCACGCAGGAACACACCACAACACCACGCAGGAACACACTCCACCACCACGCAAGGACACACCAAAACACCATGCGAGAAGACACCACACCACCACACAGGAACACACCACAATATCACGCAGGAACACACCACAACACCACGCAGGAACACACCACAACACCACGCAGGAACACACCACACCACAACAACATGCAGAAACACACCACAACACCACGCAGCAACACACTACACCACCATGCAGAAACACATCACAACACCACGCAGGAACACACCACAACACCACGCAGCAACACACCACACCACAACACCATGCAGAAACACACCACACTACAACACCACGCAGAAACACACCACAACACCACGCAGCAACACACCACACCACAACACCATGCAGAAACACACCACAACACCACGCAGGAACACACCACACCACACCACCATGCAGGAACACAACACCATGAAGGAATACACCACAACACCACAACACCACGCAGAAACACACCACAACACTATCAAATCAAATGTATTTATAAAGCCCTTCTTACATCAGCTGATATCGCAAAGTGCTGTACAGAAACCCAGCCTAAAACCACAAACAGCAAGCAATGCAGGTGTAGAAGCACGTGGCAAGGAAAAACTCCCTAGAAAGGCCAAAACCTAGGAAGAAACCTAGAGAGGAACCAGGCTATGAGGGGTGGCCAGCCCTCTTCTGGCTGTGCCGGTGGAGATTATAGTGAGGAATGCTGTATATGGCCCAGGAGGCCTGTAAACAGTAGCTATAAAAAGTGATTGAGTAGGCTGCATAGATTTGACTAGAAACACAAAAGCTGAAAATGTCATTTTCTTTTTGTAAATTGAAATTTGCTATCATTCAAATTCATTGAAATTAAATGAAAAAATTATTCAATGAATCAATGAATTAAATGCAGTGTTTATATCAGTGTTAGCAGGAAATTAAGTTCAGAGTGTTCATTGGCTATTGTCCATATTGTATATTATCGAATTGACACAATTTGTAATGAATGTAACTCTAGTTTACATTTTTCGAGCCAGTTTGGGTCACTATAGCATGTTGGATGTACTCCGTTGTACAACTGCAATCTTGTTATTGTCATTAGTTATAAAATACTATCCATATTTGGCTGAGAACTGATGTATTCCAATTGAATATTTGACGTGTTAAGTCAAGCACCCTAAAGTGAACATCCCTCACCCCAGCCAAATTCACTTCATGTTTACATTCATTAAAAAGAATTTCCCACAAATAAGCAGTTTTTTTTTATGTCGGAACGCATACCATCATTTGGAAACAACAAGATTCTCTTTTGCCTAAAGGCACCACATGCCAGCTCAGGCTTTCCCTGTTGCGGAAATAACAGGGAGGCAAAGATGGTGTCCTTCCCAGGCTACCATGCTGCAGCGGTTACCCAACGCCACGATAGCCCACTCCTGCTTGCCAGGGAGACAGAAGGGCAAGGTCACCAGACAGATTGAGTGATGAATGGTCGTGCGCAAAACCTCATTAGCAACATCTTTACTGCAGGGGAAATGGCTACAAGTCCAATGGAGAAAAAAAACTTGGTAATTGGCACCCAAAGGTGGCAGTGGGCAGCAGGCCCCAAAAAACAAAAACACAGGTTCCCAAGTCGGGACGACAGTCAGTATGGTGTATGGAGGGAAAAACAGGCAGCTTTCCATTTGGCTGAAGGCATGGACCAACCGGGAGGTAACACTCCCCCGTGTTGACGGCCCCAAGTCGGAGGTCAAGGGTGAGCAAGTCCTCCAGAGACACTGTGCGTCGGTGGGACAGAACTCTCACTGAACTGAATAGAGCCAAGCAGAACATGAGCGAACAGTTTCTGATAAGAGAGAAAAGGGGCCAAAACTTGTGGTTCAGATTTTTTTTTGTCTGCCTATTACAGCGGGGGGGAGGGGTTGTCTATCGGTATGAAAACGACCCTCCCACCCTACCCCAAAATAACAGCAATTAAACTGACAGCGGGATGGGTGTGTGTGGGAGCAGGTGATGGGTTGGGTTGTTTGAGCAGGTGCTGCTGTTGATCGGATGGCCCTTCCGATCAACAGCATTACACTTCCTTTTGCTGTGCAAAGTCGCCGTGAAAGGTGTCGTCCCCAGCCTTGTCTGTCGTCTTCAAACCATTATCAGCGCTGATTCTTTCTCTCTCTCTAAAAAAAACAGGTCTGCGCTTGGGACAGCACATCTGCTCTTTGTGCATAGTGGCATGAATTGGCATAAGTCTCCCCAATCTGCTTCACTCAGGGCCTGTGCAAACAAAGGCCTGTCTCCCCGTGCGCTGGAGAGGAAGGACAGACGCCGTCACACCATAGACAGCTCTGTGCGCGAGAGCCCCTGGCGAAAGTGGCAACGGACCATTTTACACCTGATTAGGAAACACATGCAGGCCGTCTCACATATGCTTCCCAAGCCGCGCGGCCGTCCCCGACGGATGGCAAACACATGGAGGCAAAAGGGCGGAAAAGGGCAGGCGTTCACGGAATCTTCAGCACTCCAGATAACAGCACAGAATTCCAAGGAAGGTTTAAAAAAAATCCTCCCTATTTTCCTGAATGTTCTGTGAAAGGAAAGTGAATCAATGGTTCCACAAATGTTTTGAATATCCTTTAATTTACTTCCATTAGTGATATGCAGTATGAGTCAAAATTGTGGACACACTTACTCATTCAAGGGTTGTTCTTTATTTCTACTATTTTCTACATTGTAGAATAACAGTGAAGACATCAAAACTATAAAATAACACATATGGAATCATGTAGTAACCAAAAAAGTGTTAAACAAATGAAAATATATTTTATATTTGAGATTCTTAGTAGCCACCCTTTGTTTTGACGACAGCTTTGCACACTCTAGACATTCTCTCATCCAGTTTGGTTGTGACAAGGTATGGGTGGTATACAGAAGATAGCCCTATTTGGTAAAAGACCAAGTCTATATTATGGTAAGAACAGATCTAATAAGCAAAGAGAAAGGACAGTCTATCATTACTTTAAGACATGAAGGTCAGTCAATCGGGAAATTCCTCTCGCTATGCAAAGTCACTATGAAAGGTGACCTCAACAGTCTTGTCTGTTGTCTTCAAACCCCTTGGCTCATTATCAGCACTGGAGAGGGGGGACTCGGGTGCTGGTATTTCAGAGCCGAGCTGAGGAACTCATGGCAGGTGGCTTTAAGGAAACACACCTCCTTGTTGCCATGGAGGCAGGGCTTGTTTCTCGGACAGTCTGAACGAGGGTAGGGAGGCAAATGTCTCAATAGCAGTCATTGGCAGTTTCTCTGAGGCTCATCCGAGAGGTGATGGAGAGTTGTGGCAGTTCCTTGCTACGGCAGACCTGGGATTCAAACTCACATTCAAAACCGCACCACCCTCAATAGGTCCAGGACTGGCCACGGCCCATGCCTCACCATCCTCCACCGATGGGGCATTAAAGAAAGCCTGCATCAATGGGGCATTAAAGTGTCTGTGGGGTGGAGAAAACCATGAATCACATTCTTGAAGTCTGTCCAATCTACAAACTCAGCGGAAGCCTACTCACCCTCAACACAGCAGGACCGGAAGCCATCGCTTGGTTAATGAACTTTGCATTCGCTATATAAATAAAATCATGAAGCACCATAAATTTCATTGACCTATAAAAGCCCAGACTTTTATGGGTCCAGGCCAGGGTGACAGTACTTCACTAACCCGTCTCGCTCCATCTGCATTTGCAACATTTAAAGGACCACCTCATTCAACTGATCACCAAGCCCTGATGTGTTAGTCAGGGGCAGAACAACAACTCTTTTCTGGACTTGCTTTGATGATTCATTTCAGCTTAGGAAGTATACTATGCCTATGATAAATAATGATATTATTTTAAATGTTTTATATTATACAAAACAATTAGGACACCCTCAGTCTCAGCAGGAGTTGTCTCAATAGTTTAAATATGAATGCACAGTACCTGTAGACTCTCAACATGACTGTGTTCTCGTCCAGCAGAGACTGCCATTATGGACCTATTTCACCTCATCGTGCAGGAACTGACGATCAAACACCTACAACGTAATCAGACACAACACTGTCAATGTTATACAGTCAACTTTACACCATCAACATTATACCATCAATGGTACACCCTCAACATTATACCATCAACGTTACACCATCAACATTATACCATCAACATTACACCATCAACATTATACCATCAACATTACACCATCAACATTACACCATCAACGTTACAATATCAACATTATAACATCAACATTGCACTATCAACAGTATACCATCAACATTACACCATCAACGTTACACCATCAACATTATACCATCAACGTTACACCATCAACATTATACCATCAACATTACACCATCAACATTATACCATCAACATTACACCATCAACATTATACCATCAACATTTCACTATCAACATTAAACCATCAACGGTACACCATCAACATTATACCATCAACGGTACACCATCAACATTACACCATCAACATTATACCATCAACGGTACACCATTAACATTACACCATCAACGTTACTCCATCAGCGGTACACCATCAACATTATACCATCAACGGTACACCCTCAACATTATACCAAAAAACGTTACACCATCAACATTTTACCATCAACATTATACCATCAACATTACACTATCAACATTATACCATTAACATTAAACCATCAACATTATACCAACAACAGTACACCATCAACATTACACCATCAACGGTGCACCATCAAAATTACACCACCAACATTACACCATCAACATTACACCATCAACATTACACCATAAACGTTACACCATCAACATTATACCATCAACATTTCACTATCAACATTATACCATCAACATTACACCATTAACATTACACCATCAACATTACACCTTTGCATTAAACCATCAACATTACACCATCAATGTTACTCCATCAACATTACACCATTAACATTACACCATCAACATTTCACTATCAACATTATACCATCAACTTTACACCATCAACGGTACACCCTCAACATTATACCATCAATGTTACACCATCAACATTATACCATCAAAATTATACCATCAACATTACACCATCAACATTACACCATCAACGTTACACCATCAACATTTCACTATCAACATTATACCATCAACGGTACACCATTAACATTACACCATCAACATTATACCATGAATGTTACACCACCAACATTACACCATCAACATTACACCATCAAAATTACACCATCAAAATTACACCACCAACATTAAACCATCAACATTACACCATCAACATTACACCATCAATGTTACTCCATCAACATTACACCATTAACATTACACCATCAACATTTTACTATCAACATTATACCATCAACTTTACACCATCAACATTATACCATCAACGGTACACCCTCAACATTATACCATCAACGTTACACCATCAACATTATACCATCAACATTATACCATCAACATTACACCAATAACATTACACCAGCAACATTTCACTATCAACATTATACCATCAACTTTACACCATCAACATGTACCATCAACGGTACACTCTCAACATTATACCATCAACGTTACGCCATCAACATTACACCATTAACATTACACCATCAACATTACACCATTACATTAAACCATCAACTTAACACCATCAATGTTACTCCATCAACATTACACCATCAAAATTACACCATCAACATTTCACTATCAACATTTTACCATCAACTTTACACCATCAACATTACACCATCAACGGTACACCCTCAACATTATACCATCAACGTTACACCATCAACATTATACCATCAACATTATACCATCAACATTACACCATCAACATTACACCATCAACGTTATACCATCAACATTTCACTATCAACATTATACCATCAACATGACACCATCAACATTATACCATCAACGGTACAACATCAACATTACACCATCAACATTATACCATCAACGGTACACCATTAACATTACACCATCAAAGTTACACCATCAACATTATACCATCAACATTATACCATCAACGGTACACCCTCAACATTATACCATCAATGTTACGCCATCAACATTACACCATTAACATTACACCATCAACATTACACCATTACATTAAACCATCAACTTAACACCATCAATGTTACTCCATCAACATTACACCATCAAAATTACACCATCAACATTTCACTATCAACAATATACCATCAACTTTACACCATCAACATTACACCATCAACGGTACACCCTCAACATTATACCATCAACGTTACACCATCAACATTATACCATCAACATTATACCATCAACATTACACCATCAACATTACACCATCAACGTTATACCATCAACATTTCACTATCAACATTATACCATCAACATTACACCATCAACATTATACCATCAACATTACACCATCAACATTATACCATCAACGGTACACCATCAACATTACACCATCAACATTATACCATCAACGGTACACCATTAACATTACACCATCAATGTTACTCCATCAGCGGTACACCATCAACATTATACCATCAACGGTACACCCTCAACATTATACCATCAACGTTACACCATCAACATTTTACCATCAACATTATACCATCAACATTACACTATCAACATTATACCATTAACATTAAACCATCAACATTATACCAACAACAGTACACCATCAACATTACACCATCAACGGTGCACCATCAAAATTACACCACCAACATTACACCATCAACATTACACCATCAACATTACACCATCAACATTACACCATAAACGTTACACCATCAACATTATACCATCAACATTACACCATTAACATTACACCATTAACATTACACCATCAACATTACACCATCAACATTACACCTTTGCATTAAACCATCAACATTACACCATCAATGTTACTCCATCAACATTACACCATTAACATTACACCATCAACATTTTACTATCAACATTATACCATCAACTTTACACCATCAACATTATACCATCAACGGTACACCCTCAACATTATACCATCAACATTTCACTATCAACATTATACCATCAACTTTACACCATCAACTGTACACCCTCAACATTATACCATCAATGTTACACCATCAACATTATACCATCAACATTATACCATCAACATTACACCATCAACATTACACCATCAACGTTACACCATCAACATTTCACTATCAACATTATACCATCAACATCACACCATCAACATTATACCATCAACGGTACACCATTAACATTACACCATCAACATTATACCATCAATGTTACACCACCAACATTACACCATCAACATTACACCATCAACATTACACCATCAAAATTACACCACCAACATTAAACCATCAACTTTACACCATCAACATTTACCATCAACGGTACACTCTCAACATTATACCATCAACGTTACACCATCAACATTATACCATCAACATTATACCATCAACGGTACTCCCTCAACATTATACCATCAACGTTACGCCATCAACATTACACCATTAACATTACACCATCAACATTACACCATTACATTAAACCATCAACTTAACACCATCAATGTTACTCCATCAACATTACACCATCAAAATTACACCATCAACATTTCACTATCAATATTATACCATCAACATTTACACCATCAACATTACACCATCAACGGTACACCCTCAACATTATACCATCAACGTTACACCATCAACATTATACCATCAACATTATACCATCAACATTACACCATCAACATTACACCATCAACGTTATACCATCAACGGTACACCATCAACGGTACACCATCAATGTTACACCATCAACATTACACCATCAAAATTACACCACCAACATTACACCATCAACATTACACCATCAACGGTACACCATCAACGTTACACCATCAACGGTACACCCTCAACGTTTTACCATCAACATTATACCATCAACATTACACCATCAATGTTACACCATCAACATTATACCATCAACATTTCACTATCAACATTATACCATCAACATTACACCATCAACATTATACCATCAACGGTACACCATTAACATTACACCATCAACATTACACCATCAACGTTACTCCATCAGCGGTATACCATCAACATTATACCATCAATGGTACACCCTCAACATTATACCATCAATGGTACACCATTAACATTAAACCATCAACATTATACCTCCAACAGTACACCATCAACATTACACCATCAACGGTACACCATCAACATTACACCATCAACATTACACCACCAACATTACACCATCAACATTACACCATCAGCGGTACACCACCAACATTATACCATCAATGGTACACCATTAACATTAAACCATCAACATTATACCTCCAACAGTACACCATCAACATTACACCATCAACATTACACCACCAACATTACACCATCAACATTACACCATCAGCGGTACACCACCAACATTATACCATCAATGGTACACCATTAACATTAAACCATCAACATTATACCTCCAACAGTACACCATCAACATTACACCATCAACGGTACACCATCAACATAACACCATCAACATTACACCACCAACATTACACCATCAACATTATACCACCAACAGTACACCATCAACATTACACCATCAACGGTACACCCTCAACATTATACCATCAACGTTACACCATCAACATTATACCATCAACATTATACCATCAACATTACACCATCAACGTTACACCATCAACGTTATACCATAAACATTTCACTATCAACATTATACCATCAACATTACACCATCAACATTATACCATCAACGGTACACCATTAACATTACACCATCAACATTATACCATCAACGTTACACCATCAACATTAGACCATCAACATTATACCATCAACGGTACACCCTCAACATTATACCATCGACGTTACACCATCAACATTACACCATTAACATTACACCATCAACATTACACCATTACATTAAACCATCAACTTAACACCATCAATGTTACTCCATCAACATTACACCATCAAAATTACACCATCAACATTTCACTATCAACATTATACCATCAACTTTACACCATCAACATTATACCATCAACGGTACACCATTAACATTACACCATCAACGTTACTCCATCAGCGGTACACCATCAACATTATACCATCAACATTATACCATCAACGGTACACCATTAACATTAAACCATCAACGGTACACCATCAAAATTACACCACCAACATTACACCACCAACATTACACCATCAACGGTACACCATCAACGGTACACCATCAATGTTACACCATCAACATTACACCATCAAAATTACACCACCAACATTACACCATCAACATTACACCATCAACGGTACACCATCAACGTTACACCATCAATGTTACACCACCAACATTACACCATCAACATTACACCATCAACATTACACCACCAACATTACACCATCAACGTTACACCATCAACGGTACACCCTCAACGTTACACCATCAACATTCTACCATCAACATTACACCATCAATGTTACACCATCAACATTATACCATCAACATTTCACTATCAACATTATACCATCAATGGTACACCCTCAACATTATACCATCAACGGTACACCATTAACATTACACCATCAACATTACACCACCAACATTACACCATCAACGTTACTCCATCAGCGGTACACCATCAACATTATACCATCAATGGTACACCATTAACATTAAACCATCAACATTATACCTCCAACAGTACACCATCAACATTACACCATCAACGGTACACCATCAACATTACACCATCAACATTACACCACCAACATTATACCATCAACATTACACCATCAGCGGTACACCATCAACATTACACCATCAACGTTACTCCATCAGCGGTACACCATCAACATTATACCATCAATGGTACACCATTAACATTAAACCATCAACATTATACCTCCAACAGTACACCATCAACATTACACCATCAACGGTAGACCATCAACATTACACCATCAACATTACACCACCAACATTACACCATCAACATTACACCATCAGCGGTACACCATCAACATTATACCATCAATGGTACACCATTAACATTAAACCATCAACATTATACCTCCAACGGTACACCATCAACATAACACCATCAACATTACACCACCAACATTACACCATCAACATTATACCACCAACAGTACACCATCAACATTACACCATCAACGGCACACCATCAACATTACACCACCAACATTACACCATCAACATTATACCATCAACATTACACTATCAACATTATACCATCAACATTACACCATTAACATTACACAATTAACATTACACCATCAACATTACACCGTTACATTAAACCATCAACATTATACCATCAACATTACACCATCAATGTTACTCCATCAACATTACACCATCAACATTACACCATTAACATTACACCATCAACATTACACCATCAACATTACACCATTAACATTACACCATCAACATTATACCATCAACATTACACCCTCAACATTATACCATCAACATTTCACATTAACATTATACCATCAACTTTACACCATCATTGTTACACCCTAACATTATACCATCAATGTTACATCAACATTATACCATCAACATTATAAATCAACATTACACCATCAACATTACACCATCAACGTTACACCATCAACATTTCACTATCAACATTATACCATCAACACAACCATCAACATTATACACAACGGTACACCATTAACATTACAGTGCAATACCATCAAAACACCAACATTACACCATAATCATTACACCATAGAACACCACAAAATGTTACAAAACCATGCATTTACATTCAACATTTACCATGTGTTGAATGTACATCAACGTTATACCATCAACATTAAATCAAATCAAATCAACGTTATTTTTCATCATCCCATTAAATACAATCAGATTAGACCATTACATGCTAAACCATCAACTTAACACCATCAAGTTTTTAAAACATTACAGAAAATGTGCAAATAACACCATCAACATTTCAAAAATATATACCATCAACATTTACACCATCAACATTACACCATCAACGGTACACCCTCAACATTATACCATCAACGTTACACCATCAACATTATACCATCAACATTATACCATCAACATTTCAACGTTACACCATCAATTATAAAAGACACCATCAATACACCATCAATGTTACACCATCAACATTACCATCAAAGACACCACCATTACACCATCAACATTTTGCGGTAACCATCAGGTTACTCAAGGTACACCCTCAACGTTTTACCATCAACATTATACCATCAACATTTCAATGTTTCAACATTATACCATTTTCACTATCAACATTATTCAACATTACACCATCAACATTATGGTTCTTAACATTACACCATCAACATTACACCATCAACGTTACTCCATCAGCGGTATACCATCAACATTATACCATCAATGGTACACCCTCAACATTATACCATCAATGGTACACCATTAACATTAAACCATCAACATTTTGTACACCATCAACATTACACCATCAACGGTTATCAACATTACACCATCAACATTACACCACCAACATTACACCATCAACATTACACCATGCGGTACACCACCAACATTATGTTCAATGGTTTAACATTAAACCATCAACATTATGCTGCAACAGTACACCATCAACATTACACCATCAACATTACACCACCACATTACACCATGGAGTTACACCATCAGTAGATCCCAACTTATACCTGAATGGAGTTAACATTAAACCATCAACATTATACTGACAGTACACCATCAACATTTCAAAACCATCAACATAACACCATCAACATTACTGCGCACCATCAACATTATACCACCAACAGTACACCATCAACATTACACCATCAACGTCCTCTCAACATTATACCATCAACGTTACACCATCAACATTATACCATCAACATTATACCATCAACAACCTTCAACATTATACCATCAATGGAGTGATCAACATTACACCATTAACATTACACCATCAACATTACACCATGGCCCATCTTAACACCATCAATGTTACCCATCAACATTACTGGCAAAATTACACCATCAACATTTCAGGTATCAATTATACCATCAATGAAGATCAACTTACACCATGAACAGACACCTCAACATTATACCATCAACGTTACAATCAACATTATACCATCATTATACCATCAACATTACACCATCATTACTTTATACCATCAACATGTTCTCAACATTATACCATCAACATGTCAACATTATGTCATCAGGTACACCATTAAGATACACCATCAACATTATACCATCAACGGTACACCATTAACATTACACCATCAACGTTACTCTATTGTTTTCACCTCAACATTATACCATCAACATTATACCATCAACGTTACACCATCAAGAACCATCAAAAACCTCCAGACTGTTCAACATTATACCAACCAGATGAGCAAGAAAAAGGAGACAAAGTACACCTGTCAGAGTAGACCATTATTCAACATTACATTCAAGACTCTTCAAAGACTGTGAACATGTTGATTGATGGATGTTTTTGGTTGAGATTTGCCATGCTAAAAATGACTTTCCAAGGCTGGGATGTTTCCCTGAGTGATAAAAACTGCTACCTGTTTAGGCTTCTTGCTTTTTAAAATGTTTACTATGCCACTGACTTTGAGTAAAGCCAGAGTGTCTATGTATGTGGATGAATCAACACTATAAACGTCAGCTACTACAGCAACTGAAAGGATTGTAACACTCAGCAAAGAGCTGCAGTTATTTTCAGAGTAGGTGGCAAGGAATAAGCGAGTGTTTCAAACTAAAAGCACTATCTTTGGGACAAATCATTCATTAAACCCCAACTAAATACTGTAATAAATAATGTGCCCCAGTGGAGAGTGTTTAATCAGTTTAGTCAGGGAGACCTCATGCGCCCTCATTGTGCCAGGCTCAGTGCAAGAACACTGACACTTCATCTTTCGGAAATGTAACCTGTCTGCAACATGTCTGTCAGTAAGTATATTTTAGGGATAAAGGTCATTACGTTTGTTATTTATATATATATATATGACACTGTTGTAGTGCAAACAGTTTGTCATTTTGGTTTACTTTCATACATGTCATTTATCTTCCCTCACCTACAGATTTTCTGTTTGACAGAATGAAGTGAAAAATGTCTGTCACAAAACACCATGCACATATCTGGTAAGTAGTAAAATTAGATTTAAAAAACAAACACCTTATGGGACTGTGAAGCAACACACATAACACACACACAATAACATGTGCACCAGACATACACATGGATTTAGTACTGTAGATATGTGGTGGAGTAGGGGCCTGAGGGCACACACCGTGTTATGAAATCTGTTAATGTATTGTAACAATGTTTTACTGTATAAACTGCCTAAATCTTGCTGGACCCCAGGAAGAGTAGCTGCTACCTTGGCAGCAGCTAATGGGGATCCATAATAAATACAAATAAATCACAATACTAACTGCACACACACACACACACACACACACACACACACACACACACACTGGATGAGCAGTTTAAGTGGTCAGTGATTAGTCAAGCAGTTTTGGGGGCAGACTGTGCTGACCACAGACCTGTCAGTCGTCGTTAAGTCGTCATTGTGTCCAATCAAGGGCGTGTTGAGGCATGTTTAACGAGAGGCTGACACAAAACACAACCACTTGTTCTGTGCCTTGATTGAGCTACTGGCTCAAAGAAGCCTGGTCCAATCAGGTTCAAGCCTAGCTCAGAGTAGAACATAGTTTCACATAGTTGTCCATTGATCTCAATTGTTCTCTTATGTGAGGGTTTTCTTAGTTGAAGTATATAGGCTGAATAATAGTGCAATGTTAATGACCTTATCCCAAGGGGACTATTTTATGAGATGATACCCCAATTAAAAAGTTATCAATTTCTTTGGAAGTATTTGCTTGAAGATAAGAGACAGCATGAAGTACATAGAAATATTGATGTTCATTGTCCACAGTTTTAGTTCAGTGCTAGAAAGTTTGTTGCCTAGTTTGTGGTTATATTTTATTATATACTATATATACACTATATACATACTATATATATATGCAATAGACACACACACATATATATATATATACAAAATGATGTTGCTGAAATAGCTGAATACACTAATTTGAAGGTGTGTTCACATACTTTTGTAGATATACTATATGTGTATTTGACATTGTCACGGAGGGGAGGCATTGCCAGAAATGATGCTATAGCTGGTTTTGATTGCATTTGAATCAAGTGTCCAGTCACTTGATGAATTCTGACTGGTACCCTTTGAGTTGTGATTTTGGGAGTGGAGTGGCACAACATTGGCCCTATGCCCACTTGGCCCTCCAGGGGCCTGTCATAGCTCGGGCCACCACTTCTCCTCCACTTGAAGTTAATTTTGCTTCGCTATTGACCCATGATGAAATTATGTGTTTGTGCCCCGATAAAGCTAGTTTATCGGGGCACAAAGTTTGGTAGAAAATATTTTCCATGCTCTAACTCTAAATGTTCAGGGAATCATACGTTTTCCTGGGTGTGGACAATGAAAATAGGCAGAGCGGTACCGCAGTGACGAGGCTCTTTCTCGCTTGGCGAGAGATTCATTCTAACAGTCCCATTGGCTGGGAAGCTGCAGATCTATCAACATCACTTTAAAACAAAGACACTGGAGTTCCATAATTAACAAGTATAAAACTGACACCCTCCAACGAAAGTGAAGACTGTAGTTTTGCAATGCGGTTTCACTCCACAGCTTAATTAGACCTGATTCTTCAGAGATTGGCAGCCGACGAGCCTGGGAGGCTGATGGCCGAGACTGAGCTGCATGGCACAGGACCATGGGTGGCACAGGACCATGGGTGGCACAGGACCATGGGTGGCACAGGACTATGGGTGGCACAGGACTATGGGTGGCACAGGACTACGGGTGATACAGGACCACAGGTGGTACAGGACTATGGGTGGTACAGGACCATGGGTGGCACAGGACCATGGGTGGCACAGGACCATGGGTGGTACAGGACCATGGGTGGCACAGGACCATGGGTGGCACAGGACCATGGGTGGTACAGGACCATGGGTGGCACAGGACCATGGGTGGAGTAGGACTATGGGTGGCACAGGAAGAACCTTCTATCCATGGGTGGGGTCTATCTTCCTTCATCAGCTCCCTCCACTCACATGGTTAACAAAAATCTAAGTTCCTGTATTGGGAAGCGGTGATCAAGTTGTAGAGTTGGAATAGAAAGAATAGATAATACACTCAGTATGTCGGATTGGACTCCATTTGTCGGATTGGACTCCATTTGTCGAGGGCATTGAGAACATTTGTCAGATGATAAGGGCCATGGCGGTCAATTGTTGTTTCTATATTGTTAATCGCTCAGTTTTCAATGTCTGTAGTTAGCGAGGCCAATGCTGGTCACCAGTGGAAGTTAATCAGCAAAATAAGACAGTTACAAGCTGTCACAGCAACTAAACTGTTATAACTGACACCTGATCCCTCCTTCCTGGTCATCAGAAGATGGAGAAGTGGAGAAATGGATCTGAGGGTCAAGTCACCCCGTCTGGCGCCCACCACATGGTAACCAATAGCCCCAGTTATCAGGTAAGGCTGGATGGAGGGATGGACGACGAAAAGAAGGGGGCATCTTCTCCTGGGGAATCGTTGGACAGGATGGTTGACCTTCACTAGTGGCGGTGGAGGCGGGATGGAGGGAGGACGAGTTGATCCTCTGATTATGCAAATGAGGAGGGCTTTGATGCAAAGTGCCCCGGACTGGTAACCAATGTTTCACGAGTCGTGAAAGGGCAAGGCTCCCTGGGAGAAATAAGGCACATGAGCTGAATGGAGAGATGAACAGGCATGTCGGGGAGATGAGTGAGAGCAGAGGAAGAAGGGAGTGAGGAAGAAAGGACGAAGGGAGAGAGGGACATAAGTTCCTCAGGTCCTAATAAGCTGGACCGGCGACTCCTCCAGCATAATAAATTATCATATTTCCACGTAATTAGCTTGTTTTTCCACTTGAAATGAGTGAGCGGGTTGACGATGCATTCAGTGCCGTGGGGGCTGGCCTATCCTTTCTCCCTCTCTACGATGACCACTAACCTCCCTCTTCTCGCATGATCGCTCCTTCTCCCCATTTTCCTTCCAGCACACCCCTCATATCCACCCTTTATGATCATATCCTGTGCTATGCTCTCAGTCCTCTGTATGAGATGATAGGGAGATGAGAGGGGGTTTTGGTAAGGCGAGAGGATTCCATTTGACATTTTTTAAATCTTTGGTCTGCCGCCCTAGGATTTGTGCGGGGAGACGAGCAGATGACTGGTGGCACTGTGGCTCTCTGTCAGGGCCCTGAGGAGCCTCAGGGGGCACACTGCCTCCACACTGGGCTCCTGGGTCTTGCATCACAGACCTGTTAGTGTTATTATTATTTTTTCAAATGTTTTTTTTTAAATCTGGTATTTTTTATGATTATGAAGATAACACAGACTGAACAGGTAGAGGGCAAAACACACACGGATCCCCTATCAAATCAAACCCAACCCACCCCCCCCATGCTCTAACAAAACACACACAGGTCCCCTACCAAATCAAACCCCCCCAACCCCCCCAAAACACATGCTCTAACAAAACACACACAGGTCCCCTATCAAATCAAACCCCCCCAACCCCCCCCATGCTCTAACAAAACACACACAGGTCCCCTACCAAATCAAACCCCACCCCAACCCCCCCCATGCTCTAACAAAACACACACAGGTCCCCTATCAAATCAAATCAAACCCACCCCAACCCCCCATGCTCTAACAAAACACACACGGGTCCCCTATCAAATCAAATCAAACCCACCCCAACCCCCCCATGCTCTAACAAAACACACACGGGTCCCCTATCAAATCAAGGCAGAGTGAACAGGCAGACGGGCTCAGAGTCAGGACAGGCAAGGGTCAAAACCAGGAGGGCGAGAAAAAGAGAGACTGGGGAAAAGCAGGAGCTGAGACACAAAAACGCTGGTTGACTTGACAAACAAGACGAACTGGCAACAGACAAACAGAGAACACAGGTATAAATATACAGGGGATAATGGGGAATATGGGCAATACCTGGAAGGGGTGGAGACAATCACAAAGACAGGTGAAACAGATCAGGGTGTGACACTTGGATAATCGACTTCTGGTGTAATCTTGGATAATTTAGTTCTGATGTAATCTTGGATAATGTTTCCTTTGAGACCTGTTTATGCTTTGAATCATAAACTATCAACACATTCTATAAAGAACGGTTTCAATATGTCTCCTTATTGCTGAGGGCCAGCACCCTCTGGTACTGCATATGATGCAGTATTAACCCTAATTGCTCCTGAAAGTCGCTTTGGATAAGAGCGTCTGCTAATTGAGGGCAAAGTTCTGGGGAACTCTTGGTTCTTTCAAATTAAATTTAAAAAATGCATAAGATTGAGATGCTCCAATTAAACATGAGAATCGATCTAAATAGTGTTTCTAAATAAAATAATATTGCATGACTAATACTATAACCAGTTCCTCACTATAGTATATGGTTTCAGCTGTTCATCTGTCATCAGGACTACTGGTAAGATCAATCATTAGATGCCATTACTGGCCAATGTTATTAGGAACCAATGCTTCACAGTAACACATTTACCCTCACAGTCAAGACAAGACCCATGACATCTCCTTGCAAAGCGGTTATCATGACGGACCTATGCCTGTGCGTTGGGCCTTGGCCTAGTGTGACATGGCTGTTCAGCAGGCAGGCAGGCGGACTGACCAGCAGCTACGGCTGGGCTACGTCTCCTCCGGAGCTCAGTCAAGCAGTAGCAGCAGTAGCTTTGCGTTAGGAACACAGGCTGGAGTGGACTTGGCCACTGTCCTGGCTTTATGCTTCATCACATACTGTCCACAGGGTTCTAAGCTGCCATGACACAGTTTAGATTCTCTCTCTGATGTGAATTTCAAAGACTGTATTAATGGGCACAGCCTGACTGGCTGAGGGGATATTATACACTGAGAATCGTGATAGAGGTCCACTACATAGCAGTCAATGTCAGACTGTTTAGGAATCAACAATTAATTAAGCATAGAATTAGGAATAGAAAATACTAAAATGGTAATTAACCTTCTTTCTTACGATGGGATAAAGATCTGCCATTTTGGTCAGGGAGTTGGTCAAGCATGGTTTGCCAGTGTTGTGATATAGAGTACCACAGTATGAGTCATACTACCCATAAAACCTAGCAGTCAAACAAGGAAATGGTTCCAATTGTTTTTTCCACCAAAATGTTTTCGTGTTTCGTGTAGACTTACCCTGACATGACGTTTTGATGACTGTGTAAATCTCTCTAGGACAAGGTGACTTTTATCAATATATTCACCTTGTATTTACCCCCAAAAATGAAACGCTAATTAGCTGCTAATGTGGCTATCATACAAATGCCATGATGATCTGGACGAGACTGTCAAATCAAGGCAAAGGTAAGAATCTCTGGATTAACTATCTAATGTTAGCTACATTTAGACCAGTTGTAAATGCAACAAGTACTGATATTGTATCATATCACAGCACACACAGATTTCCAAAAAACAACAACTTTCCAAGAAAATAAAAAACTGTTTACATATATTTCAGAGAATATTTATACAGAAAATGTGTATAAATCCCATATAAACTTTATAATTATTTGACAATATTTTACGTTGACAATAATTCTATTACACAATTTCTGATACATCACATGCCTTACCAATATGGCTGCCATTTTCACCACATTCTGGCATAGCCCCTCTAGTAATTTAATATGATCTCCATGGGATTAAGCAAAAACTGAATATGAAATAACCTGAACACGTTTAGTGGAGAATAAAAAGGAAGTTTGAATGAGGTAGAGACGTGTCCTTCTATTTCCAGTATTTACACAATATTTGGACAGCGGCTCCACCTCAGCAGCAGCAGGCTGGGTCTGGTCTCAGTAGAGATCATCTTGGCTGGCCGGTTGGCCCAGACAGGGACAGCATGGCGGGGTTCCAGTGCTCTGGCCGTAGCCCAGTTGGTGTTGAATCACAGTAAGCGGTCAGCCTGCCGCGGCCCTTCCTCGCTTTTCACAGCCAGCTAACATCACACATACAGGGGGATAGTCCAGGGAGTGGTGCTGGCTGGCTCCTCCCTCCCTCCATCCATCTCTCTCCAGTGTGCCCCACTTTGCAGGTGTGTAACCATGAACCAGGGACAGTGGCTGCTGGTGGCCCTAAATCGTGGCGAGGGGAGGAGGGCCAGGATAGGGGAAGGGGCTGGGGATGAGGGGAGGGTGGTGGTGGGTCAGGAGACCTGCCAAGACCATGAGCACAGATTGTGTGGGACAGCCAAGGCTGGGGCCTGCCAAACACTGGGTGAACAAGTCTCTCTCCAGACACGCTGAATCTCTGTCACCAATGTGCCACTGTTGTTCGTGTTTGTGTTAGTGTGTGTGTTGTATAATGCTGATGTGTTGTAGGTTGTACAAATAGAAATGGTGACAGAACCTTGAGAAGTGCCTCAGCAAGCACATGACAGTAGCTATACAATAACCATCTTGGCCGACCGAAATGTGATCACTTTAAGTACTAATAGCAGAGGTTAAACTATTGGACAAATTAAACAAACAACTCTAAATGTCTATATGTATTACCATATATTGGGATGAAAGTACTGCTGTAGCACAGGAATACACATGGGGCACCGACGGAATGCAATTATTAAAGCAGGTTATTACACTTATGAGCTATGCATATTGTACAGTTGTGTCTATTATTTTTCATTGTATTACGATGCTGTTCCAGAGGAAACAGAGAAGGAGGTCAACTTTGGTTAGATTCTGAAATGGTGATGCTACTGTTCATAGCACAAGGTGATGTAAGCAGCCACTGTGATGAAGAACCCTGGTGTCATGGCATCGTGATAGGGTATTTTTTTCGATTTTGGTTAGTCTTTTTGCAAGTCAGAAGTGTCCTTATACTGTAGTATCCCCCAACACAGTCCACAGCTGTGCCTTGCTCTCCATGCTCTGGGGACAGGTGGGAACCCAAGAGCAAGGGATTCTGGGTAGGCAAAAAGAGGAACCTGGTCGGGAGATGGTATGGGAAGATTGCTCTGTGGAGGGACAGCCACACATCCACCTACTTCTAACAAGCTCCAAGTCAAATGGGTGGGGAAAGGTGAACAACCAAAGAGCACTTTAACCTCGCTAAACTGGAAGAGGGGATGAACAAAAAAAGCATAATAATTAAAGAAAATTAAAAAACAATGTGTACATATGCAAATGAGTTTGGAAATGTCAAATGTGCATACATTTTCGTTGACCCCGTTGCATTCCTCCCAGCGAAGCCTGGCTGCACCGATGACAGCTCAGCCATTGTCCAGACACCCTGCTTTACATATCACAGTGGCCTCCCATCACCACGGGTTACCCACGCCGCCCATCAGTGCCTGTCGTCACGGAAACAGAGAAGGATGCAGAGTGACAGCCCCGCGAATGACTGACTGACTGGGCACGAAGGGAGAGAGGATGAGAGGGACATAAGGATAGGAAGAGGAGAGACAGAGGAAAGGGGATATGCTCAGGGCTTAGCTAAACTAGAGAATATACAAACTGATTTATGCTAATGTATTCATTCATTTAATCAATTAGTTGCTGACTATTAATAAAATACTGTATGAGTGTGACCTGGAGCTGTGGTTGTTTGTCGGTTTCTTTGTCATGTGTACGTCTAGTCTGACTTCTGATGAGAGGTTGAACTCACGCTTTGATGTCAGTGAAGGGGAAGAAAGTGACAAGATATTGTCAAATCAAATATTTTAGATATTGAGAGTGACAGTGTAGGCTACTTCTGTAGAGTAAACAGAGGATGTATCAAGGCTACCATGTGGAGTGCAACTGAAAGGCTTGAAACCAAAATAATGACTGATAACAGGTCATATAAATGTTTTAATGACTGGATTTTTTTTAAATCAACATTTTAATTCACATATAGGCTACTTAAAAATATACCTATACCTGGGAGAAATGTGCTATTTTAGCAAATGATTAATCCATACGCATTAAAAAGAGTTACGAGATTTTCTTTGATCGATAAAGCTTTTGAATTTGTTCAGGTACTGATGAAAGGCTGTCTGTTTTCAAGACCTGCAGTGAACTGTTGGTTTCCCCCTGCTGGTGAGAATATAGAAAGCAATAACATTTCTCCAGCTTCAACAAAAGAGCATTTGTAGATTTCTTTCTGTATATATATTTCTATATATATAAAGTACCAGTCAAAAGTTTTAGAACACCTACTCATTCAAGGGTTTTTCTTTATTTTTGACTATTTTCTACATTGTAGAATAATAGTAACGACATCAAAACTATGAAATAACATATGGAATCCTGTAGTACCCAAAAAAGTGTTAAACAAATCAACATTTTTGCCTTGATGACAGCTTTTACTGTACATCTGAATGTTTACTAAAAACTATATAGAATACTATATAGAAATAAACAGAAAACTGATCTGTGAATCATTTAAAAAATATCACGTTGAATGTTGGTATCTCATTAAATAAGATGAGCTGCTCCTGTCAGATGGCAGTTGTTCAAGCACAAATGTAACATCATTAAACTATTTGGGGGGGATCAAATTCAGTGTGATCGGGTATGACGTGATGATTAACTTTGGTGAGATGGGACAAAATGCAAAATCAAGTAAATCTAGTAATTGTGATGATAAATGATCTACATCAGAGTTAGAGACTTAGTTAATAAAATCTAAATGAAAAATGCTGTGGATACATCGTCCCCTCTCATACACATTAAAGTACTTACTTGGGGGGAAGGGGGGGGGACTTTCCTTTTAAATGAAGTGTATATATGTGTGTGTGTGTGTGTGTGTGTGTGTGTGTGTGTGTGTGTGTGTGTGTGTGTGTGTGTGTGTTGTGTATTTATATACAGTACCAGTCAAAACTTTAGACACACCTCCCCATTCAAGGGGTTTTCTTTATTTTTACTATTTTCTAATAGTGAAGACATCTAAACTATGAAATAAACTATGAAATAACACATATGGAATCATGTAATAACCAAAAAAGTGTTAAACAAATCCAAATATATTTTAGATTTTATATTCTTCAAAGTAACCACCCTTTGCGTTGATGACAGCTTTAAATACTCTTGGTATACTTTCAACCAGCTTCACCTGGAATGCTTTTCCAACAGTCTTGAAAGAGTTCTCACATATGTTGAGCACTTATTGGCTGCTTTTCCTTCACTCTGCGGTCCAACTCATCCCAAACTATCTCAATTGGGTTGAGGTTGGGTGATTGTGGAGGCTAGGTCATCTGATGCAGCACTCCATCACTCTCCTTCTTGGTCAAATAGCCTTTACACAGCCTGGAGGTGTGTTGGGTCATTGTCCTGTTGAAAAATAAATGATAGTCCCACTAAGCACAAACCAGATGGGATGGCGGATCCCTGCAGAATGTTGTGATATCCATTCTGTTTAAGTGCCGTGAATTCTAAATAAATCACAGACAGTGTCACCAGCAAAGCAGCCCACCTCCTCCTCCATGCTTCACGGTGGGAACTAGACATGTGGAGATCATCCGTTCACCCCCTCTGCGTCTCACAAAGACACGGCGGTTGGAACCAAAAATCTCAAATTTGGACTCATCAGACCAAAGTACAGATTTCTACCGGCCTAATGTCAATTGCTTGTGTTTCTTGGCAAATCTATTCTTCTTATTGGTGTCCTTTAGTAGTGGTTTCTTTGCAGCAATTCAACCTTGAAGGCCTAATTTACGCAGTCTCCTCTGAACTTTAAAATGTGTCTGTTACTTGAATAAAGCATTTATTTGGGCTGCAATTTCTGAGGCTGGTAACTCTAATGAACTTATCCTCTGCAGCAGAGGTAACTCTGGGTCTTCCTTTCCTGTGGCGGTCTTTATGAGAGACAGTTTCATCATAACGCTTGATGGTTTTTGCGAATGCACTTGAAGAAACTTTAAAACTTCTTGAAATGTTCCGCATTGACTGACCTTCATGTCTTAAAGTAATGATGGACTGTTGTTTCTCGTTGTTTATTTGAGCTGTTCTTGCCATAATATGGAATTGGTATTTTACCAAATAGGGCTATCTTCTGTATACCACCCCTACCTTGTCACAACACAACTATTTACACAAGAAACACAAGAAATTCCACAAATGAACTGTTAACAAGGCACACCTGTTAATTGAAATGCATCCCAGGTGACTACCTCATGAAGCTGGTTGAGAAAAGGCCAAGCGTGTATAAAGCTGTTATCAAGGCAAAGGGTGGCTACTTTGAAGAATCTAAACCATAAAATATATTTAGATTTTTTTTAACACTTTTTTGTTTACTACATGATTCCATATGTGTTATTTCATTGTTTTGGGGTCTTCACTATTATTCTACAATGTAGAAAATAGTCAAAAAATTAAGAAAAACCCTTGAATGAGTAGGTGTCCAAACTTTTGACTGGTACTGCATATGCTCTCTATCATTGATAAATGGGATGAATGTTAGGTGAATTATGACAATTTAATTTGACAATTAAAAAAACATGAGTGGTTCTAATGGCGGTACAATTTTCTAATGATCATTTAGATTCCCAACAGTGTGCAACAGTGTGCTCCTGAGTGGTGCAGCAGTCTAAGGCACTGTTCTCTTAGTGATAGAGGCGTCACTACATACCCTGGTTCGATCCCAGGCTGTATCACAACCTTCCGTGATTGGGAGTCCCATAGGGTGGTGCACAATTGACCCAGCGTTGTCGTTAGGGGAACGTTTGTCCCGGAGTGGGCCGTCATTGTAAAATAAGAATTTGTTCTTAACTGACTTGCCTAGTTGAATAAAAAATCTATAAAACTCTACTGCTACCCTAGACCAATGACATAATTCATTACTGTTACCCATGAGCCTTTGCTCTTCTTCTTCTTCTCTCTGGTGTGGCCACGAGGTTGGGTGGAGGAAGTAAAGACTGCGAAGGTAATTGTTTCTGACTGCTGCTGCTCTTACCTGGGGCTCAACATATTGAGCATTTAGAGAGACTAGGACATCCATTATGAATACGTGGCCGAAGACGCAGGTTAGCTTGTCAGGTGAATGGCAGGTTATTTTAAAGGACCAAACACCTTTATTTATTTCATCATTGCTCTATTTTTGTGACGACTGTATATGGATATTTAAAGCACGAGCGTATAAATTCTAACACAATCAAACACACACACACACACACACACACACACACACACACACACACACACACACACACACACACACACACACAGAGAGCAGTGTCCTGTACCTGGCAGTGAATTGTAAGGAGAGCCCAGGAGGGCCTGACAGGCAGTGGGAGCTGGCGCCTGGATGGTGGATTGGAAGCTGAGGAGGATTCAGAGCTGTTGGCTCCAGTTGAAGACCTGGCTGTGAGCAGGGGAGGACAGAGACCAGATCTCACTGCTCAAACACAGCCCCTCTCAGCCAGCCAGCCACACACACACACACACACACACACACACACACACACACACACTGACAGCCTGCCTGGCCACACTCACTTTGAAAGCCATTATGTTTGTTGTGTTACTTCAATGTTAAAAAAATGGAACAGGGGTGGGGGGGGGGGGGTTAGGGGGGCATATGCCTGTCCCCATTCACCTCCAGCAAATGTCCCCCCACACAGGCAAGGAGCTAAGCTGACACAAGCTGGGCAGGTTCCCCCCTGTCATATGGCACTTTCACACAAAGCACATGTTTTTCTGAGGGAGTAACAGTCACAACAACCTCCCAGCCAAAGACAGTCGTCACGTCTTGAGTGGCGTTCAGAGCGCCCGCCGCCGCCCGCAATGTCATCTGGGTTTGACATGATGCGCAGGGGGGTCCCCTTTCACTGCAACCAGTGCTCACATTCACATCAGTGCCCATATAATATGATACCCACTGGGATCATTATGGATAAAAGCCAGTGTGACATTTTCTGTCATCTACTATGTCAAAATGGCCAACATTTCATTACCTTCATATCAATCATTGCATCAACCAATGAGAATGTTTATTAGTCTGTAGATAAAAACGTGTACATAGATGTATGCAATAATGGTATGGTGTCCTGTTATTGACCCCCAGACATCATATGTAAGTGTTCATTTTTGTAATATGAAATATCAGCCTTTTTTAATTACTTGAGCCGAGGACATCATAATTTAATAATTCAAAAGGTCTGATAAATGTCTGATGACACACACACACACATATGTTTTACTATCCTTTTGGGGACCAAACAATTGATTTCCATTCAAAATCCTATTTTCCTTAACTCCTGACCCTAACCCTTAACCTAACCCTAAAATAGCCATTTTCCTTGTGGGGACTGGCAAAATGTCGCCACTTGTCCTAATTGCCCTTGTTTTACTATCCTTTTAAGGACGTCTCACAAGGATACAGAGAGAGAGAGAGAGAGAGAGAGAGACCCCAGGAAGAGTAGCTGCTGCATGTGGGATCCTCATAAACTAAACACCCCCATTAATCAAACACATGGACACATTCAGTCCTCTAATCTCAGTCTACCTGTCTATCTATTCTGTCCATCCATCTATCCATCTGTCTTTCTTTTCCTCTGTCCAGACGCTTCACCAGATTGCCAGGCCCCTCTCTCTGTCACACATCAGGACCCAGTCTGCTGCCTACTCCCCCAAGGATGGACCAACACCTGCTGTTAGCAGTCACTGCCCCCCCCCCCCCCTTTGCCCCTCATCCTCCCTTGCACCTCATCCCACACTCCCTTGCACTGTCTGTGAGCCACATAGCTCCAGGGTGAACCACCTTGGGAGGGAGAGGTGACACGGGAGAGAACCCCAGACCCTCACCCCCTTATTCAGCTCAACTGGCTCAAGGTTCATTGCCTGCAGACCTCATTGTTCCATCCATATGGTTGTGTCGCTTGCCCCCCCCCCCATTTTTTAGTCATGGTGGAATTATGGGCAGCCTGACCTGACCTGCATGCAGCTGGGTGAAAGAGGTGAAATCGACCAATGGAAAGAGAAAGGAGAAGAATAAATACAGTATGTGGTGAAGTCTCAGCCGTGCGCAGTAGTCCCCTCATTGACGAATGTGACATACAGTATTATGGCGTAGTAGGGCACCCATTACGTGGGCTAAAGTAAAAAGTAAAGGCATGTTGGTTTAGTTCTAACTAACCTGGGTCAGATACTTTTAAGAGTAAATATCTATTAAAGCAGCAAATCAGCAGTTAAAGCAATAACAAAGCGAATTCCCCGTCCCTGTTTTGGTAAAAAGAAATGTAACCACTAAAATTCATAGACAGAGCTGGATGATATCAAAATTATAGTTTTAACCATATTGACTTTGTTTACAAACATTGGAGTAAAAGAAGCTTATATTTTGGGGTTCTGATGGGGTACAAATCAAATCAAATGTTCAAATCAAGACAAATTGATTTGGTTTGTGCCCCATTAGAACCACAAAATATAAACTTCTTTCACTCCAATGTTTGTATCACAGTTAAACTAAGCTCATGAGGCATTTACAAGTTATTCTGAACAAAAATATTAAGGGCAACATGTAAAGTGTTGGTCCCATGTCTCATGAGCTGAAATAAAAGATCTCCAAAATGTTCCATTCACACAAAATGCTTATTTCGCTCAAGTTTTCTGCACACATTTGCTTACATCCCTGTTAGTGAGCATTTCTCATTCTCCAGTAAATCTAATGTTAATTTCTTAACCATAAGCCGCCTCCATCGTCGTTTTAGAGAATTAGGTAGCACATCCAGCCGGCCTCACAACCACAAACCATGAAACCAAACCAGCCCAGGACCTCCACAACTGGCTTCTTGACCTGCGGGATTGTCTGAGACCAGCCATCCGGATATCTGATAAAACTGGGTTTTCACAACCAAAGAATTTCTGCACAAATTGTCACAAACCATCTCAAGGAAGCTCACCTGCGTGCTCGTTGTCCTCACTAGGGTCTTGACCTGAATGCAGTTCGACATCGTAACTGATTCAGTGGGCAAATGCTCACCTTTGATGGCCACTGGTACACTGGAGAAGTGTGCTCTTTCAATTGTACTGGGTAGATGACAGACAGCGTCATGTGGGCGAGCGGGTTGCTGATGTCAACATTGTGAACGGAGTGCCTCATGGTGGCGGTAGGGTTATGGTATGGGTAGACATAAGCTACGGACAAAGAACACAATTGCATTTTATCGATGGCAATTTGAATGCACAGAAATACCATGACGAGATACTGAGGCCCATTGTCGTACCATTCATCCGCCACCATCCCCTTATGTTTCAGCATGATAATGCACAGCCCCATGTCGCAAGGATCTGTACACAATTCCTGGAAGCTGAACATGTCTGCATCCTGAGACATTTCACCCATTAAGCATGTTTGGGATGCTCTGGATCGACGTGTACGAC
Organism: Oncorhynchus nerka; assembly: GCF_034236695.1. Taxonomy (NCBI): domain Eukaryota; kingdom Metazoa; phylum Chordata; class Actinopteri; order Salmoniformes; family Salmonidae; genus Oncorhynchus; species Oncorhynchus nerka. The sequence continues at coordinate 16,288,537 of NC_088420.1, read as the reverse complement.
AGAGTGTTCCAGTTCCCGCCAATATTCAGCAACTTTGCACAGGCATTGAAGTGGAGTGGGACCACATTCCACAGGCCACAAGCAACAGCCTGATCAACTATTTTTGTTTTGGAGGGGTGACCAACAGATGCATATCTGTATTCCCAGTCATGTGAAATCCATAGATTAGGGCCTAGTTAATGGATTTAAGTTGACTGATTTCCTTATATGAACTATAACCCTTTATTCTTTTTTTACTTGAGTTTATTTGGTAAATATTTTCTTAACTCTTCTTGAACTGCACTGTTGGTTAAGGGCTTGTAAGTAAGCATTTCACGGTAAGGTCTACACTTGTATTTGTGTAGACCTTGTATTTGGAGCATGTGACAAATAAAGTTGGATTTGATTTGAACTTTGAAATTGTTGAATATTGCATTTATATTTTTGTTCAGTGTATATTCTTCAAGAATCAATGGGTACATATAATGAATTTATAAGTAAAAAAATGGATGTAGCAACTGCAGATTGACCCTTTAAGGTTTATATAAGTATTGTACTAAGCCTAATTTACCCATTGGTTCTATAGAATGGAAGAAAAAATGCCTACCCTAATTCTTGGATTCTTGTGTCCTTTTTAAATTAGAAGAGACAAGTGAGAGAATCATCTGTCTAAATGAGAGCATTGATCTATGAATTGCCGGGAGGAAGGAAAATTGACACTAATCATTATTATTCCTGTAATTATTCATGCTCATATTGCTGTCTCAGAATCAATTTCAGGATGTGAGGTATACCTCAACCAATATTACCCTCACAGTGTGTGTGTCAAAGACAATTATGGAATGATAGAATTTTGGCTCGGGCTCCGTTAGGGGCGGGTCCTGTTTAGAGCTGGTGTCCAATGTGGATCTGTCAATCAAATGAAGCCCCTATGGAAGCATGACTAAATGCAGGTTTTGTGGTCCAAGTCTAGCCCAGCAGGGAAGGGTGGTCAAGGACACAACATTGGGGCCCACACATCTTCATTGTACCAGCTTAGATACTTCTGCATCACTAACTCTCATGCCATCCATCTCTGATCGTTTCCGCGACAAAATCCAAAAGCGGAAGAAAATGTTTATCCATTTTTTGACAGGCACTCCACTTTAAGTTCAAATTAATGTTAATGTTAACTACAACCTGAGTCAGTCTCTTCCAGAATTGAAATCTATTCTGGAAAAAAAACCTTGCTGAGCATATCTAAACTTAAATTCTCTCCTCTGTCCAGTGCCACAGTTTCTCACTGAGTGCAGGAGTCTTGGATGTGTGTTTATGTGCACACAGAAGCAATATGACCAGACAGACACTTTCTACCAAATAAGGAGAACTCAGACCTCTCTGCTTCCATTCAGGGCTTAGTGTCTGGAAGTGAGACACAAGAACACAAGTGCAGCTACAACCTTACTAAAGTCAATTGTAAAATACCCACCAACTCTGTAAAGGCGTCAGCACGCTTCAGTTCGGCTATCGGCCAGGTGAACCGAACGAGTGTGCTCGCATACTCCCTTAAAAGACCTTCACTTGAAAAATGAGAAAAAAAGAGGCAATAGTACTGTTTGTCCATTTTGTGACGCCGTAGCCAGTATACTCTTCCTTAAAATAGTCACAGTTTATCTAAGATAATTAAAGAAATCTGTCATTCATTTTGCCGTTTTTGCCGAGGAGATCTTAGTCGTGCAATTTTACATCTAACTAAGATGTTTGGTGTAGTATTTCTCAATGACTAAATGTGCATGAGAACGAGTCGTCTCTCGTTGAATGACAAAGACTTTATTTAAGAATCCTTACAATTGACCAATCACGGATGAAGGGGCGTAGACTTCGGCTCCAGAACTTCGGCTGGCCTCGAGAAAAAATGTATTGGGCCTGAACAGCCCCAAAAAACATGACTAAAGTCCAAAACTAACAAAAAAGTCACAATGTTTCAATAATATGTGCACAAGCTCATCCGAACTGTTTCGGCTGGGAAGCATGTGGATGCCTTAAGTCAGCCTTGCTCTGAAAATGATTTCATCCATCTCGACATCACATTATTTTAAAGTATTATTGATATGATGTACAGGTAACTGCCTGTAAAGGAAACACTTCCGTTAATGAGGGATACAAAGTATATTTGTAACTGTGTGTCTCAGTTACCAGAACTCAACCCAATTGAACACTTATGGGAGATTCTGGAGCGACGCCTAAGACAGCGTTTTCCACCACCATCAACAAAACACCAAATTAGGGAGTTTCTGGTGGAAGAATGGTATCGCATCCCTCCAATAGAGTTCCAGACACTTGTAGTATCTCTGCCAAGGCGCATTGAAGCTGTTCTGCCTCGTGGTGACCCAACACCATCAAGACACTTCATGTTGGTGTTTCATTTATTTTGGCAGAGACCTGTATCTACTTTCTCTCATTTGGACAATGCAATATGAAGACATGTGCAACCAATGTACTGTAACCGGCTAGGGCGGCAAAATGCCTGACCCTTCTAATGCAGTAATGTATCCCAGGTTACATCCCAAATGGCACCCTATATAGTGCACTACTTTTGAACTGGGCCCATAGGGCTCTGGTCAAAAGTATTTTATTTATTTTACCAGGCAAGTCAGTTAAGAACAAATTCTTATTTTCAATAACAGCCTAGGAACAGTGGGTTAACTGCCTGTTCAGGGGCAGAACGACAGATTTTGTACCTTGTCAGCTCAGGGGTTTGAACTTGCAACCTTTCGGTTACTAGTCCAATGCTCTAACCACTAGGCTACCCTGCCACGCCAAGTACTGCACTATGTAGGGTATAGGGTGCCCTTTGGGACACATACAAGGAGTGTGATGGTGCTGCTGAGTGCTGATCCATGCTAATGCGGGAGCCAAACCCAGTAAAACCATATGGCAGAACCCTATGGCAGAACTCTGTGACAGAACCCTATGCAGAACCCTATGGCAGAACCCTGCGGCAGAACCCTATGGCAGAACTCTGCGGCAGAACCCTGCGACAGAACCCTACGGCAGAACCGGAGGGACAGCGCCAGTCTAAAGCCGGGATTAATAGAGCTACCTACTGCAGATCCACTTGACAGCGCTCGTTAATTATCTTGTTTAAACACTTATTACCCAGCATCTGTCAGTCTAATGACGCACACACACACCCTCTCAGCAACAGGGGGACACCGAGAACAAAAAGACTTCCTCCTTTGTTAAAGCCAGTCCACATTTATGTCTTTATAGCACTGCAACATCACATTACATGGTCTGGATTCAAGAGAACAATCATGAGTTACTGAATATCTTCTCAACTCTGTTATTTGACATTCCTAACTAGTTTTGAAAGTACTGAACTTATTTAAAGGTGTTGTCACAGAAGGAGAGGTGTGGATATGAAATGGACTGTTAAGGGAGGACAAGCGTGGGCTAATGGGCGTAATTAAAGGCACTTACTAATGACTGTGTCCTCAAGTGACACAGTGGAAGTCCCCAGCTTCATTAATAACTATTCATCTCTGGTGATCAGTGCTGTCGTCGCAGAGGAGGTCGGGAAAGCACCTGCACAGGCTATTGTCACAGTAGTTAGCTACCCCCGGCCATATTGGAGTCCCCACTGAGCAAGTGGTGCTATTCAAAGGTGATGAAGAATGACTCGAATGCACAATACCAACCCCGACAATATAACAGGATTGTGTTCTGTAGGGACCAAACTGAAGAAAACAGACTGATAGAAAGGGGGACTTTTGTTTCAGTCCCGTTGTTTCAAACCTTACATTTTCATTTCCGTTGCAAAACTTTTAAAAATGTTTTCCAACTTTTTAAAAATGTTTAAATGTTTTCCTGGTTAACTCCATTTATTTAAATTAGGGTAGCAATTTCAAACATGAAATGGACGTGGATGGGGGTGTTAACTGTAGCGCTTCAGAGCGCTGGAGGGCAAGCAGGGGCTCGCACCATTTTGAATACAGCCTCTCGTGGCTCAGTTCCAGCACTCATAAAAACAGCTGTATCTACACAGCATACCAACGAATAGCCCCGATGGTTTTACTCTACATACAGTACAGCACATGTCCAATGGGTCAACTATCCTCTGTGATAAATGTACTGTACTGACTGCACTACATGAGTGCTTTTAATATAACTACTACTACTATCTCGTGCTAATCTACAATTACTTTAACTTGCACCTTTAATGTAGAGACTGACTTTATTTTATTGGACAATTGTTTTCTCCAAACGAGCACATTTCAGACAATGTTATTCCTTTTCATTTAATGTGACTATGAGATGTAGAGCAGCGTTGCTCTCGAACGTCACTGCAACCCGAGTCCCTGGTGTATCTTTCTGGAATGGACACATGATGCTCCATGTCAAGCACACGTCTCTGCCGCACCGCCCTGCCCACTGTAACACCGGTATGGTATCAATGCCTCATATAACATTTGGCATTCTGGCACTGTTTAAATGGGGTAAACAGAAACCTGTCTGGTGAGAGAGGATCTTAAGGATCAGATTTCAGGACGGGCTGGTTCTGGCTCTCATTAGACCCTGGCTCTGGTCCTCCCTCCCTGGCTCTGGTCCTCCCTCCCTGGCTCTGGTCCTCCCTCCCTGGCTCTGGTCCTCCCACCCTGGCTCTGGTCCTCTCTCCCTGGCTCTGGTCCTCCCTCCCTGGCTCTGGTCCTCCCACCCTGGCCTGGTCCAGCACCCACCACCCTCCACTCCACCACCTAGCCCTCTGCCCTCAGACCTGGGGGCCTCCAGGGGAAGACAGCCAGGCTCTGGGGCAACTCTCCAGGTCTCCTGGACTGAGCCAAGGTTTCTTTCAGTCCACTGACCCTGAAATGTACAATACATAGCCAACAACCAGCACAAGAACATTCTAGTTTTGCCCTGTTGTGTTTTGTGTCTGTGCTTCGGCTCTCTTCATTGTGTCAGCCCTATGCGGTTCCTATTTTGTCTTATTGACATTCACAATGGGGGAAAAACATTGACATTGAGGAAATATTTGAATGACTTAGAACCGCAGGGAAACGAAAGATAAAACGAAGAGGTACAATATGTCGGCGGATCGAATTAAGCAGCCCAACTGAATCAGGCAAAAATAGCAGAAAGAGTTGCCAGACGAGCATTTAAAAAAATACATAATAATTAATGGGACAATGGTGGCCCTAACCAGGCAATATTAGAACTATTGCATCCTCTGGGTTTTGGATGTGAAAAGGTGTTTTGTTGAACAGTATCAGGACATGCAGAGGGTTCTGTAATTCCCTCTTGGGGGACGTCACCCTCTCCGGCTCCAGCAGGGCCAAGGTGACTGCCAGACTGCTCGGCTTGTCTGTTAATCTCCACTCACTGGAAAGGGAAGCGCACGGACGGACGGCGCTGCCAACACAGGGCAGGCTGCAGATGGCAACACTGCCACAATACATCTTCTGTTTCTTATTCTTGGGCACCCTCTCTGGTTTTGACTAGATAGTATACTGTTTATGTCAGAATGGACCAGAATTGACTTTTTGTAGCAGATTAGGATAATTAACGTAGAAGGTTAGGAGAATTAACGTAGCAGGTTAGGAGAATTAGGTCACAGGTTAGCTGAAATAATATATTTTGTCATACTTTTGATGTGATTTTGACATAAGCTGTAAACTATCTAGCCATGACCCTCTCTCTTCCAACCTCAGTGTCTTGGCTGTTTCCACTGACAGCTACAATTCTGCTTTGCCGTTTCCATATCTTGCTAGTGACTAGATAATATTTGTTTTTATGAAAGTTGACTTGCCTCTACTGCTTACATGCCTCTACTGCCTCTACTGGGCGTGAGTCAGGGCCTGGAGAAGGACATCTGCTAGGGTTAGGTGAACATATGTTTCCATGGTGCAGTGTTCACAAAATTAAAACAAAGTGATGTCCCTCCAATTAAAAGCCTAAAAAATATAATTAAAAGCCATAAAAATGATTTTCCTGTTTTGGGTTTCATATTTTGGTTTGATAACCAAGCCTTTCAGAAGGGGAGAACATACTGTTAGAAGGAGGAGCTGGAGGCTTGGCTGGGGATGCACATTGGGCAGTTTATTTCACTTATTTTTGATGGTAGTAGTGGTGTAGACTTACACTATGTTTACATTTTAAACACAAAACACAGAGCCTAAAGAGGATTTTCTTGCACAATTGTCTCCCACAATCATCTGGAATCACCATAAACATTTTGCTCAGTATTAGTCAACATGTATTTGCATTGCAAATTAATATTTAAAAAGCATAAAGTGAAAAGTCTGTGACTTTCATGTATTTGGTATGTTTTACAGTAAACTAATAGTCCTGAGGGAAAAAGACTGGTAAACATTTAAGTTCAGAATTTGAAATCACCCGTTGTGTATCCATAGCAACGCTTCAAATATTCTGTTGTCATTAAATGACAATGCTACCAGTCTAGATAACCTATTTTTAAGTGTTGTGTTCATATCCAGCCCACAGAGGCTGGCCGCAATGTGTCCAGCCTGTGCAGCCCGAAGACCCCAGATGAAGTGTTTAGCGATGAGCCTTACCGTAGGCAGATCAACGTAATTATGCTGAATACACGTAAAGGGAAGGCAAGGGAGCGATGAGCCTTACCGTAGGCAGATCAATGTAATTATGCTGAATACACGTAAAGGGAAGGCAAGGGAGCGATGAGCCTTACCGTAGGCAGATCAATGTAATTATGCTGAATACACGTAAAGGGAAGGCAAGGGAGCGATGAGCCTTACCGTAGGCAGATCAATGTAATTATGCTGAATACACGTAAAGGGAAGGCAAGGGAGCGATGAGCCTTACCGTAGGCAGATCAATGTAATTATGCTGAATACACGTAAAGGGAAGGCAAGGGAGCGATGAGCCTTACCGTAGGCAGATCAATGTAATTATGCTGAATACACGTAAAGGGAAGGCAAGGGAGCGATGAGCCTTACCGTAGGCAGATCAACGTAATTATGCTGAATACACGTAAAGGGAAGGCAAGGGAGCGATGAGCCTTACCGTAGGCAGATCAACGTAATTATGCTGAATACACATAAAGGGAAGGCAAGGGAGCGATGAGCCTTACCGTAGGCAGATCAATGTAATTATGCTGAATACACGTAAAGGGAAGGCAAGGGAGCGATGAGCCTTACCGTAGGCAGATCAACGTAATTATGCTGAATACACGTAAAGGGAAGGCAAGGGAGCGATGAGCCTTACCGTAGGCAGATCAATGTAATTATGCTGAATACACGTAAAGGGAAGGCAAGGGAGCGATGAGCCTTACCGTAGGCAGATCAACGTAATTATGCTGAATACACGTAAAGGGAAGGCAAGGGAGCGATGAGCCTTACCGTAGGCAGATCAACGTAATTATGCTGAATACACGTAAAGGGAAGGCAAGGGAGCGATGAGCCTTACCGTAGGCAGATCAACGTAATTATGCTAAATAGACGTAAAGGGAGAGGGGCACACTAGAATTGTTCATTTCTGATTGCCATGTGATGGTGGTCGGACCAGGGGAGCTGCTCAGGTGGACCATGGGCTCAGGATATTTTTGAGCTTACCATCCAAGCCTAAGGAAGGGACCTGCACTGGGCTGGCCCATCATTCACATAGGTAGATAGGCAGTACTTTACTTGGACTAAAATAAACACCTGTTCTTTCCTTGACAAACTGACCAGGTGAATCCAGGTGAAAGCTATGATCCCTTATTGACGTCACCTCTTAAATCCACTTCAATCAGTGTAGATGAAGGGGAGGAGAAAGGTTAAAGAAGCATTTTTAAGCATTGAGACAATGGAGATGGATTGTGTATGTGTGCCATTCTGAGGGTGAATGGGCAAGAATAAATATTTAAAATATTGTCTTTGAACGAGGTATGGTAGAAGATGCCAGGTGCACCAGTTTGAGTGCATCAAGAACTGCAACACTGCTGGGTTTTTCACGCTCAACAGTTTCCTGTGTGTATCAAGAATGGTCCACAACCGAAAGGACAATAAAGCCAACTTGACACTACTGTGGGAAGCATTGGAGTCAACATAGGCCAGCATCCCTTTGTAAATCTCTTGACACCTTGTAGTCAGTCCATTTCCCGACAAATTGAGGCTGTTCTGAGGGCAAAATGGAGGGAGGGGGGGGGGGGGGGGTACAACTCAATATTAGGAAGGTGTTCCTAATGTTTGTACACTAACTTCTGATTTCATGTAGAGGGTCCTTCAAAGTAAGGACATATCTCCACTATTATACTAAATTATTACCTACAATTATCTGTGCTACCTGTGTTTTTTGTGAAATTCTCCATCATTGCTTTCATTTTGAGTTGAGCGCGAGAGAGCAATCACCTTCAATCCCCCACATTGTCCTTTGTGTCCACGTCCTACTGCTCCCCCCCCTCCCTCAAGTCTCCCCTTATCAATTTTTCCTCACTTACAGCCCATTTCTCTTTCAGCACTTAACCTCGCTGGCAAGGCCCACAGCCAAAACCACATCACGTTGTGTTCCTATAGTGACGATTTTCAATTAATGCCTCCATTCATCAACTCTCCAGCGTAGTATCATTCTGGAGGTCCCTGTTCTAAGGCGGAATCAGTCTCAAGTCACCACAGTGTGTTCTTGCTTACCTTTCAAAACCTAAGCATCGTCTCACTGAATGCACAAACCCACGGTAAAGCAGTGCAATCTCTAATGGAAAAAATATTTCCATTATTTCTACACTCAACGAACGGTCTGATATCAAAGGAGATTTCACTGTATTGTCACAAAGACGGACAGGCTCATTTGGTCTTTTAAACATAAGCCATACCTCTAAATAAGTCAATTAAAGCCACCTGGTCTGACTAACCATTGAAGCAGCCTTGTGAGATGATTTCAAAGATAGGAGGAATAAATATATGAGCTTTCAGGTAACTGACTCAGGGGACAGCAGGTGTTTTGTGAAGTTCACTTCCAGTCACTAATCTGCAGTCATAACAATGGGGCCATTATGTGGCCATTATGTGGGGCCATTATGTGGGGGGGAAATTTAAGATGCCCCCCCCCCCCCAAAAAAAGCGTAGATTTAAAAATAATTGGACTTCTTCATTAAAGGAGATGTACAGAGTTGCCTTATTATTTTTATTATCGCCAATAGCAACCCACTCCCTGGCCTGTTTCCCTTTTCCTGTGCTCTGTTCAGTTCTCTTGTGATGGACTGGACACAGGAAGACGCCTGAATAATAGTGAATGTGAATCATGTATTTCAATTGAAAGTCATTTGTGTCCACACTTATGAATAAAGTTCAAATCAGTATTGCCAAGAAATCAGAAATATCCTCATATTTTTTTTAAATAAAAAATGCATATAATAATTTATTACATTTAGATGTTAGTCTGATTCTAAACCAATACATATAGGGATATCTGGTGTCTGTACATGAACATTTGAAATGTAAAATAGACTAGGCCTAGTCACCTGACACAATTCAGATCTCCGCGGTCTTCGCTGATTCTCGTCCCAACTGTTGTGGAATTGTTGTTTCTTGCTACTGTCGTTGTCCGTGCCCTTAAATATTTGGTATTTTGCCAATATTTTCATTGAAATAAGTAACACATTTTTTACATTTTAGAGGACATTAAACAAGTAGCATAAACAGTAAGAAATTGGCAATGGAAATGTGCTGTTTTTCGATGAGGAAGTTTATGCTCAGGTTACAAACAAGGTAACGTTGAACCAGAAGGTGAACCTACTAACGTTAACATTGTTTTGAAACCTCTAATGTTACTGTCCCCACTACATAAAAACATACTTAAATCCATCTAATTTTGTTCTTGAAAAACTGTAGAATTGCATTCATTCCTATGGATGACTGCACCTTTGAGTAGTGCCAACATGGCCAACCAGTGGCTCGAAGCCTCTCATTGGCTATACATATATCATAAAAATAAAAAAAATCTTTATTTAACTAGACATGTCAGTTAAGAACAAATTCTTATTTACAATGACAGCCTACCCCAGCCAATTGTGTCCTATGGGACTCCCAATCACAGCCGGTTGTGATTCAGCCTGGATTCAAACCAGTGACTGTAGTGACGCCTCTTGCACTGAGATGCAATGCCTTAGACCGCTGCGCCACTCGGGAGCCCATGTACATAGCATCAACAATCCTGAGTTCATATACATCATTGTATATAAACTCTACAGGCTCTGTCAGAAGCCTGTAGAAACTTGCACACTGCTATATCTTGGGTGTGAGTCTGTAAAGATCCCAAAGTTTAGAAAGGAAGTCTGTTCACTGGTGGTGCTGCTGGCTCTGTGTTGGTGTCAGTGAAAGCCAATTCCTAAGATGTGCCTCATACCTTGCCAACCGCCTCCCTCTTCATTGGACCGGAAAATTGTCTGGCGAGACCAATAGTATGGTGAGATGCATTATTTGGATGTACAAAAACATACAGTTGGCGTTTGGTATCTGCCATTTTCACAATTAATAACACTCTTAAAGCTGAATTTAATAGCTTAAGAACTTATCCCTAGTATCATTCTCAGCTGTCAGTAAAGTTGTAGCTGTTTAGATAGTAAGGTTTGTATGAAAATCCACATTATAAACTGGATGGTTCGAGCCCTGAATATTGATTGGCTGACAGCTGTGGTATATCAGACCGTATACCACGGGTATGACAAAACATGTATTTTTACTGCTCTAATTACGTTGGTAACCAGTTTATAATAGCAATAAGGCACCTCAGGGGTTTGTGATATATGGCCAATATACCACAGCTAAGAGCTGTATCCAGGCACTCTGCGTTGAGTCGTGTGTGAGAATAGCCCTTTGCCGTGGTATATTGGCCATATACCACAGCCCCTCTGGCCTTGTTGCTTAATTCTAGCCTCACTTCACCAGAGTGGGTCAACTTAGATTGGGATGCAAATTGTAACAGTGCATAATCAGCTGTGTGTAGGCTATGGTATGGAATGTTGTGAAAGTAGGTTTTGAGTGGGCTCACTGCTGGGCAGCTGGGCGAGGACAAGGTGGCGTGGGCAGGCAGGGACAAGGTGGCATGGGTCGCCAGCGAACCGGACAGCAGGGCGGGGGCAAGGTGGCTTGGGCCACCAGCGAGCCTTGGGATGATGAAGGTCAGAGGAACAGAGCGTGGGTTGTTGCTGGCTGACATAGGACATCAGGATGACAGCTTTGGCTGCCACTCATCACCACTTGTTCTGATTCAGAATGATGTGCAAAGATGGACATCAACGCAGCGGGCGTTTTGCAGGGTAACAGCCCCACGTAGTCTGTAGCGACTGTCGACTTTAAATGGCACAACGGCACAATGTCTTGTTCTGGGGAAGGCGTAGCACTTTGGCATTTGGCATGCCTCAACGTTGTTTGGCTGCCATTCCAAGTGTCTGCAGGGCCCTCTGGAGGGGAACAGGGCTCCTGTTAATATTTGTTACTAATGCAAAAAGGGGGAAAAATGAATTCCTCAAAGTTTTATGTTCTCTGCCAACTTAACATTTACATTTAAGTCATTTAGCAGACGCTCTTATCCAGAGCGACTTACAAATCTTAACCATCAACTCTCACCAGCAAAATGGATGAGTGTACCCTGATGATCCATTAAGACGTGGCTAAAGTTCCCAGGGTATAAATAGCCTTCAAGGGTACCAAGCAATATTTTCGGAGGATAATTAAACCAGGGAGAGGTCGTGCATACTAGCCGGTCATTAATCTGTAAAGGGGAGGGGAGGGGAGGGTTCACTCCATTTTGTGTTTGTTTGCTAAGCTTACAGAATTGGATGCTTTTGTTTTTGTGACATTCTAAAGATTCCTCCTCCATGTTGTCTAATTGTGTTTTTCTGAATTAAACTTTTTTTTTTTTAAAGAGCATAAAGCTCGAAATAGTACAAGGCCGCAATTTAAATGACAGTATTTGTGTACAAACCTCACTGCTCTATTGGCCTTTGCACTAATAATTCCCTTCGTCATCTGCGTACACAAAGGCACAAATACATTCCAAGTCATTATGTAAAACAGCAGCTCTCACAATATCATTGGACATACTAGATAACCTCTGAAAGCACATTTCCAGTGAGCGCACTTCCAGTTTAGGAGAGCCATTAACTGCGTGTCTTGGCTCTGACCGCACGTCTTGGCTCTGTCAGCAGTGGAAAGGCAGTGGAGAGCCATTGAGACGCAGATCTTGGCTCTCTCAGCGGAGGAGAGCCATTGACCTAACATCTTGACTCTCTCAGCGGAGGAGAGCCATTGACCTTATGTCTTGGCTCTGTCAACAGTGGAGAGCCATTAACCTACATCTTGGCTCTGTCAACAGTGGAGAACCATTGAGATGCATGTCTTGGCTCTGTCAGCAGTGGAGAGCCATTGAGATGCATGCCTTGGCTCTGTCAGCAGTGGAGAGCCATTAACCTACATCTTGGCTCTGTCAGCAGTGGAGAGCCATTGAGATGCATGCCTTGGCTCTGTCAACAGTGGAGAGCCATTAACCGTACACCTTGTCTCTGTCAGCAGTGGAGAACCATTGACCGTACATCTTGGCTCTGTCAACAGTGGAGAGGCATTGACCTTACATCTTGGCTCTGTCTGCAGTGGAGAGGCATTGACCTTACGTCTTGGCTCTGTCAGCAGTGGAGAGGCATTGAGATGCATGCCTTGGCTCTGTCAACAGTGGAGAGCCATTAACCGTACACCTTGTCTCTGTCAGCAGTGGAGAGCCATTGACCGTACATCTTGGCTCTGTCAACAGTGGAGAGGCATTGACCTTACGTCTTGGCTCTGTCTGCAGTGGAGAGGCATTGACCTTATGTCTTGGCTCTGTCAGCAGTGGAGAGGCATTGGCCTTACGTCTTGGCTCTGTCAGCAGTGGAGAGGCAGATGGTACTCAAGCCCCTTCCTTTCCTTTACCTCCTCCTCTCTCTACTTTAAACCCATCTCTGCCAGCTCTGTGGCTGGTTGTAGACTCAGTATTCGGTGTGTTTGGACACACACACACACACACACACACACACACACACACACACACACACACACACACACACACACACACACACACACACACACACACACACACACACACACACACACTCTCTCTCTGTCACTAGTGTATATAGGACCAGGTGGCTGTAATGTAAGGGGTCAGGTCTGAGGCTGTGGATGCACTACCCTGAATGTATTAACCTTATGTATTTTGCTGTCTCACATTCTCCCAGTTCTTCTCTCTTGTGACATCCATTATTCATACTCTGATATTCTCTTGTCCTTGTCTTTCAGCTGGTTTGATAGGAATAATTGTCTTGATTTATTTACACAGATTATTATTTCTGAGGAATGGACAACACAGTTTGCCTGACTAATTGGGGGATTTAGGATCAAATTCTAATTTGTTGTTTAAATACAGATTTGCTCTTCAGTTGAAATTGCATGTGTATTTCAAGTTAGTATTCTGCCCTTAGAGCTTACTAGGTATTACATGTGGGTGGCAGTATTTTGTGTGTGTATTGTTTTGCATAGATTTGACTGTAGATGATGGTCCCAGGGTGTTCTTACTACAGCAAATGGTCTGGACGTGGAACTGAGGCCTGTGTGTGTGGCGTGTTTCTAATCGCTGGAGCACATGCGCAGCAGGTACCTATACTGTCCTCACTTAGCATCCACACTCAGAAGAGACTCCAGCCAAACCCCAAGTCACTAACACATCAGGCATGTCGCACCAAAGAGCTTTGGTCCAGGCAGCTGCTTTTTCACCCGCTCCCATTTGCTCATGATGTCGGGAAAACGAATGCGAGGAATCTTCACTGGCACTGCACTGCTGATGTGCGAGCTCACTTCCCATGGCTGATGGCCCTGATAGAGCCTTCAGATGAATTGTTTCCTGCAGTTTAAGTTCAAAGACATTGTTTGTAGTTTATACCGTATATAATATATACGTTGAGTATTTAAATGAGAAATATTATTTATTTTGGTGCATGCTTTCCCCTCTGCTGTTTTAACAACCTGGAACACAAAGGCATCTGACAACAATCAGAGAGGAAAATGCATGAAAACAAATTCTCTTGTTTGGAGTAAAGCTTCCTGGGTTTTGTCAAATGCTTCACTGGGTGCTTATGTTCTGCAAGTGCCGATGCCACAGATAAAAGCAGGGGAAAAGGTGCCCGGAAAGAAGTTTCCAAGACTGTTCAACTTAGCTATTAGAACACTTTTGTGGGATACTTATTTCAAAGTTGGTTAAATGTGTCTACTTGGCTAAGCATAATCCTGTCCTAGGAAGCACTAAGGACACTCAGGGACTGGATTATCACATAGAACACTGGCTCTGACGGTTCCTCTGGCTTCAGCGAGTTTCACTGAGCGGAGCACCGGCTACAGCGTTGGGTGGCAGGACACAGGCCTGCCTGGGGGTACAGCCATGTTTCACAAAGAGGAAAAGCGAAACACATGTTGACGTTCATGTTTTCTTCCTCGGCATTTTGAATCATGGTTAGCAAGAGGAAGTAACCTAATGCACACATTTGCTTAATTTATTGGATTTGGGGATAAATTGGAAAAAGGTGCACGAGCATTCTCCCTTTTGCCGGTTTCAGTTTAGAATGGATAGAAAGCACTGTTGTTGTATATTATGACTAAGCTTGGCTTATATCATTTTTTATTCGCATTTCAGTTGAAATGACAGATTGGTTAAAAAAAACATACATTGATAAAAGTTGGGAAGTTATTAGGTAACCACATGTCAGGTAAGTGGGCATATTGGATAAACTGAAAATATAACAATTCTAGATTACTATATCCTTCTGATGTTGAATCAGCAGAATTAATGAAGACCAATGTTTATCCTCTTAGAATGAACCCAATGTTTTTTCCCAACTTTTATTCTCAAACAACAGATCTGCAAGGCATTAGTGTGTTCAATTTGATATGCTGAAATGTCATAAATCACGTCATATCATTTCAGCATGTCTGCCTCCCAAGTGTGTAGTGATAGTACTAAATAGATTATTATACCCATTGTATTTTATTTGCAATTATTTTTTTCCTTACTGTGGTGTGTGATTCAAGCACAGTTCAAGGCACAATATATTTTTGTAATGAAAAAAATGTTGCAGCCTAATTTACTTGATTTTGTACTTGTTTTGACACACTGTGTTTAGTAAACTGTTTGTTAAAATTAAGGTATCCATGTCAAATAATAATATGGGAATTGTCATTGATGCTTTGTCATTTTTCAATTGCAGAAATTAATGTATGGAGGACTTCTGACAGCAAAACGCATTGTGTTGATGACATACTGATACTCGGAAAAAAGTAAGGAAGAGAGAATGAAGAAAAGTCCATCTTTATCATAGCATGTACATGGAACCAAGGGTATGATTGTCAATCTTAACTTGTAAAAACTTCACGATCTGACTGTGAAGCGCTCTAATAACTGTAAAGCCCATTAGTGCAACACTGCCTTCTACTGGCCAGTTTATAGAGTTGACTGACTGCTTTCTACTGGCCAGTTTATAGAGTTGACTGGCTGTTTCCTACTGGCCAGTTTATAGAGTTGACTGACTGCTTTCTACTGGCCAGTTTATAGAGTTGACTGACTGCTTTCTACTGGCCAGTTTATAGAGTTGACTGACTGCTTTCTACTGGCCAGTTTATAGAGTTGACTGACTGCTTTCTACTGGCCAGTTTATAGAGTTGACTGACTGCTTTCTACTGGCCATTTTATAGAGTTGACTGACTGCTTTCTACTGGCCATTTTATAGAGTTGACTGACTGCTTTCTACTGGCCAGTTTATAGAGTTGACTGACTGCTTTCTACTGGCCAGTTTATAGAGTTGACTGACTGCTTTCTACTGGCCAGTTTATAGAGTTGCCTGACTGCTTTCTACTGGCCAGTTTATAGAGTTGACTGACTGCTTTCTACTGGCCAGTTTATAGAGTTGACTGACTGCTTTCTACTGGCCAGTTTATAGAGTTGACTGACTGCTTTCTACTGGCCAGTTTATAGAGTTGACTGACTGCTTTCTACTGGTCAGTTTATAGAGTTGACTGACTGCTTTCTACTGGCCAGTTTATAGAGTTGACTGACTGCTTTCTACTGGCCAGTTTATAGAGTTGACTGACTGCTTTCTACTGGCCAGTTTATAGAGTTGACTGGCTGTTTCCTACTGGCCAGTTTATAGAGTTGACTGACTGCTTTCTACTGGCCAGTTTATAGAGTTGACTGACTGCTTTCTACTGGCCAGTTTATAGAGTTGCCTGGCTGTTTCCTACTGGCCAGTTTATAGAGTTGACTGACTGCTTTCTACTGGCCAGTTTATAGAGTTGCCTGACTGCTTTCTACTGGCCAGTTTATTATAGAGTTGACTGACTGCTTTCTACTGGCCAGTTTATAGAGTTGCCTGACTGCTTTCTACTGGCCAGTTTATAGAGTTGACTGACTGCTTTCTACTGGCCAGTTTATAGAGTTGCCTGACTGCTTTCTACTGGCCAGTTTATAGAGTTGCCTGACTGCTTTCTACTGGCCAGTTTATAGAGTTGACTGACTGCTTTCTACTGGCCAGTTTATAGAGTTGACTGACTGCTTTCTACTGGCCAGTTTATAGAGTTGCCTGGCTGTTTTCTTTCTGTAGCATTGTTTTAATATCCTCAAATGTTTTGAAAGTGTTTACTTCACTCGCCAGTTTTTAATGGGAAATCATAGTTGCTCATATTGAAGAACAGCTCTTAATGGTAGACATTTTATTATTATATTTTTTGCTTTTAATCAATATTGCATTATGTAACATTCCAATTGAACTGTAATTACCATCTGCATATAACATTTTAGAATGTAATTTTAGCACATATCATGCATACCATTTGATAACATGTCACATTTATTCACCCCGGTGACAATCATCAGTAGCAACCATATAGCAACTTAATGTCCATGTGGTCGTATTCTTAATGTAATATCAACTTTTATCAAACCTACCGGTAGAATTTTTAGATGTATTTTTTTTTGTTTGGGGGGTGGGGGTTAATTGATTCATTATTGTGACACAGGCCTGAAAGACTTTGTGTAAATATGTGCTGCAGACTAATAATTTGTGCCTTGTAATTTGCATTGTATGTGGTGATAGTGCAGACTGTAGAGGCTCTCTGACCGCTGCTAACCTGGTGTACATTAAACGGCCCCTCGTTCGCCGTGTGACACGGCTTCTATCCCCAATCTCTCTCACACAAACACACACAGAAACACACATAACTCATCTTGAACTTCCCACAGTTCTGGTCTTTGCAAACCTTCATCCATACTAAATGTAACAGAAAAATGACTTGCCAACCCAGGTCAGCTATGTCAAATAAAAATAGTAGTGATTCCTTTAATTGAGATGATATAAACAATTATTCTTTCCTCTTGACTTTTAATAATAGAAACTGCACTGATGTCCAGAAAGTGTATTAAACTGGACTGATCCTTAAAAAGAGTCAAACAAAATAAAACCATTCTAATTTATGGTGAAAAGTAGTCCGAGAACAAGGTCTCTGAAAGCCAAATGTTTATTGAGATAACATGTTGCACATGAATATTTAGATTGTTGCCTCACTTTATTGTTGTGATTTCTTCATCCGAGACTACACACTTTTATTTAATAAGATACTTTTTTAAAGAATTCAAATTTATAAGGTTGAATCAGATTCTCAGATTCATACTTATAGTGTTTGTATCTCAGCCATTCTGAGAAAGGTCGGGAACATTTTCTCATATTTTATTGGGGAACAAAGTGTGCTAGAAAGTGAAAAAAGTGTTCTCAAGAAGTGAAATTTAAGATGACCTACCTCCAAACCCATCAGCGGGGCCTTTGGTCTTCAGTGTACCTGTGCATTTCTACTCCCCTCCCCAAAGCGCTTGCCATATCTCTGGCTGAATCAAATTCCATAGCCGCTATGCTACAATGGGAGAACTGTTTGATGGGCGCTCTGTCTCCTCCTCCCTCCCCTGGTTCAGGTATTCCCCCTGATGAGGAACTTGAGCTTCAGAGAGCCCTGGCTGGGCATCACCTCTTATAGCCCTCCAGCCCTGCTCAATGCACTTAAAGGAAAATTACACACAAAAGCTATCTTTTGGTACTTGTTTCATTAGTCCATTGTTGATATAGTCTCAAAAATGTTTTGCATGTCAGCAATCAAGTTATCAAGATATATGTAACTTTCAAAATACAGAAATACAGCCGATATGATGCGTTTTGCGTCATATGATGAAGATGTGTTTTGCATCATATGATGAGGATGTGTTTTGCGTCATATGATGAGGATGCGTTTTGCGTCATATGATGAGGATGCGTTTTGCGTCATATGATGAGGATGCGTTTTGCGTCATATGATGAGGATGCGTTTTGCATCATATGATGAGGATGCGTTTTGCGTCATATGATGAGGATGCGTTTTGCGTCATATGATGAGGATGCGTTTTGCGTCATATGATGAGGATGCGTTTTGCGTCATATGATGAGGATGCGTTTTGCGTCATATGATGAGGATGCGTTTTGCGTCATATGATGAGGATGTGTTTTGCGTCATATGATGAGGATGCGTTTTGCGTCATATGATGAGGATGCGTTTTGCGTCATATGATGAGGATGCGTTTTGCGTCATATGATGAGGATGCGTTTTGCGTCATATGATGAGGATGTGTTTTGCGTCATATGATGAAGATGCGTTTTGCGTCATATGATGAGGATGCGTTTTGCGTCATATGATGAGGATGCGTTTTGCGTCATACCGGCTGTATTTCTGTATTTTGAAAGTTATGCATCTTGAAACTTGATTGCTGACTTGGAAAACATTTTGGGACTTTATCAGCAATACACTAATGAAACGCATACCAGAAGATAGGAGTTGTTGGTGAACTGATTATACTGCATGCAATGGTGAATATGGGCAATAATAAAGTGAGGTAGTCAAGTACAGGTTGTCATTTTAAACATCAAAAATATAAATACAGAATATCTACTGTAGCCTAAACATACTCAAAATATATTTTTTTTAAAGTTCAAAGTGCACCATTTGAAATACTTTGAAAAACTTTACACTTAAAGTAAAGTAGTTTGGTAACTTACTTATCCTCAATACAATTTTAAAAGGCGTGAAATGTCTTCTGGACAACAATGCTACACACAGCCTTGAATTCCTCCACATAATGTCCAGAATTTGTCTACATAGAAAAAATATATTAACAGAGTGTCAAGTAAGGCAGTCAGTAAAAGTGACCACCCGGTGTCCATTTTTTTGTGTAAGGGCTTTAGTGGATCCTTTGCTAAAAGAGGGAAGGGGGGTGGGGGGGGGGGGGGGGGTGAAAAAAACATTGCATGATAGTCTTTAAGCAGTTCCATCTGTCCAGCAGAAATGTCAGCCTAATAGCCTGTAGCGCTTCAGCCCACTGACCTCACTCTCTCTCTACCTGACTCTATCCTATTAAATCTCTCCACTCCTCCCAAAAAAAAGAGAGCAGAAAGCCAGGAAAATATAAGAACTTGTGCAGACCCAAGTCAACGGGCTAGTGGTGATGATGATGATGATGAAGAACAAGCCCTAATTTAAGAGGGAGAAAAAAGGACCCCAGGCACTCAGTGATGTGGAAAAAAGGCTCATCATTCTGGTGTATTTTCTAAAGACGGCGCGCTCTCTGAGCAGATGACTGCCACTCACCTTGCCACGGGGTCTGCTTGAGATTGGTTCATTGTCAAGATTTAAAAAAAAAAATTTTTTTACCCATGATTCCATATGGTATGGAGCAGGCTACATGTTTCCCAACATGCCAGTGCGAATGTTTTCTCAATTAGGCGTCTTATCTCCGGTGAGTGCGCTAGCATCAGATGGAACTTGCTGACAGTGTAATGGCAGGCAAAACCACGGAAGGCTCCATCAAATGGCAGCTCTGCTACGACATCTCAGCCAGGACTTGGTGGATGGTAAGTTGGCAGCAACCAAAGCTGTTTTTTTCTTCTTCCTCCCTTCTTTCCCCCCTTTTTCTTGTTAAAAAACTCATTCCCACCTCTTCTTTAGAGCCTTTAAAAAAAAAAAAGATGTTTTCTGCGTCTTTTTTTTCAACTCCATTTTGAAACTTCACATTGAGTGGATTTTTAATGACTGTATTGTTTGTTTTTGTGTCTTGTCAATGTCACAGTCTTCTCTCTGTAGGAGCCTTGAGACTCAGGTCCCTTTTTGTTTTTTTCTTGTCGTCTCAATTCAGGATGTCAGATCTGAAATATTGTCCTGCCAGCGATGTTCTTATGTGTTCTTTTACAGTGTCCTGTTTTATAGAACATTAGTTTGGCTTCAGGAAAATAAATACCCATTTGTAGATGAAATATTCTCACTTTTTCACAAACAACAATTCATCTGCTGACATTCATTCCAACTTTTCTGCAGTGCACCGAGCAGTCAGTCCTTGCCATAAGTAAACCAACGTCCGCTTGTCTCATCTAATCGAGGAAGGTTCAGTGACGGCGTTAAAACAAGAAACAAAAAGGGACCGTTTCTCTCAGACCTCTGGTTTACACTGAGGCAGCAAGTTGTTTTTTTTGCGTGGTGCTCCGGCTGCCTGCAGCCAAGCCGAGTGTGCGGAGCATCGCGCTCCACTCCTGAGCTCTGACGCCGCGCCAGCAATTAAAGCACACAGAAGGGGAAAAAGGCCCCCATGAGCCGGACCCAGTGCCGGGGCAGATTAACTTGCTTGTTGTGGTCATAGAGTCCAGACAACCTTTGACATCCTTGTTGCTCCAGCAGCGATGGGGAGAGGTTAAACTAGACGGAGAAAACAAGACAAGTGGAGTTTGTAGACTGCTGAGAGATGAAGAGGGGCAGGGGGATTCACAATAGTCTATTGAGGCTAGCAGATACAAAAGAGTTCAGTCGGCTGGATAAAAGGGCTTTGAAACTCCCAGCGCCCTATGTTCATTAGGGGATGACTCGTTAGCCTTGGCATCATTATATTACTATTATCTTAATTATTGCCAGCGTTATTGTTTTAATTATTTTTTGTAAGGGGAGTGTGATGGCGAGCACTGGTCCTTTTCTCAACGGCAGGTTCCTTGCCAGCTTGAATAAAAGAAGATAGTTGTATTCCCAGGAGACAATGGCTGTATTATTCCTCTGTAAGGAGACCATGAACTTCAGAATTCCAATCCGTTGGCCCCTGTCTCTCTCTCTCTCTCTCTCTCTCTCTCTCTCTCTCTCTCTCTCTCACCCCTTCTCCCCTCACCCAGGCCACCTTGGCCACAGTGGCAGGCAGTAGGCTTCATGCCTGTGTGTAGGGAATTGATGAGGGGCTGAAGGAGAGAAACAGTAACTTTACTCTGCCTGTCCTTGTCCTTATGAGTAACAGAGTAAATGTTTTTAGACCTTTGCTACAGAGGGGACATGTTACAGAGGGGAACGAGATGGCTGGTGGTGGTACAGTGGTGGTTTTGTTTTTTATGGCAGGGGGGGTAGTGGTGTGTGGGCATTCCTCACTGTCTGTTGCCCTCTCCCTCTATCTCTCTTTGGGACCATGGGGCTGAAGAGGCTGGGTGTGCGGAAATGTTGTCCAGTCAATGGACTGAGTTGACTTGATTTTTTTTAGCAATCTTTTGATACTTTTTAAAGGTTTATCCTTCTAAAAGAGCATGTAGCTTTCAGTTGGTCTCTTGTAAGTGTTCTTTTATTTTAAAAAAAGTTGCCTTATGAGATATGGTAGTTGTATATCTATTTCTGAATGAAATGTGTATCCCAGCCTTGCACTGTGGATTGTCAAGGAGATTTTGTGAACTGTACTCATACACTGTAATAACTCTGTATTGTGTGTAAAGCAGTGGAAGTACTAAAGAGCTTTTAAATTAATTTAGTTATCATAGTCAATAGACATTTGTCAATAGATTAGCTGGTGCTGAATCTGTTGTCTTCTGTACAATAAATAAATTGATGTTTTGACAGTGTAATTCTATAAAACACAATGTACTGTCAGTGCTGCTTATTAAGTGAATGTTTAATGATATTGCAATTCATTCTTTATTTGCTCAGATTGGAATTTAATTTCTAGGTTTCTATTAAAAAAGGTTTATACACAATAACATTTGAAATGTTCTGTTTTTTAGTAACCTACTTGGCAAAATCACTATCTTGTGGCCATACAAAAAAATCGCCTTAAAAATGAGAAATGTTATATGCAATATAGCTGTTCGACCCAGGAAACCGAGATTAACTTTATTCAAATTGATTATGTTCCTATTATTAAGTAATATACTTACAATGACATGGTTATTATGGGGATATGTTACACTGTTTGGTGGAGGCTGTTTTTGTTCATTACCATTGATGACATTCCATGTGCTCCCATTCACTTTAATTTCACTGGAGGTTAAATTGGTTTCCAGCGGAAAGAGGATTATATGTTTCATTTCAAAAGGACAGTTCTAGTAGTTATTTCAGATTAGCACAGATAGTGACTCCTGTCAGTACACTCCACATTTCATTTCTTTAAATGTGGAATTCGTACATTTTTAATTGAGCTGAAATGTTTTCTATTTGGCACATTCATATTTTATTGAAGACAGCCCTACCATTATCAGTTCCTGTGTTCTTCAGAATAATTCAAATATATAGAATTATATACATATAGATTTATATACAAATATAATTATATACATATAGAATTATATACATATAGAATTATATACATATAGAATTATATACATATAGATTTATATACAAATATAATTATATACATATAGAATTATATACATATAGAATTATATACATATAGAATTATATACATATAGAATTATATACAAATATAATTATATACATATAGAATTATATACATATAGATTTATATACATATAGAATTATATACATATAGAATTATATACATATAGATTTATATACATATAGAATTATATACATATAGAATTATATACATATAGATTTATATACATATAGAATTATATACATATAGAATTATATACATATAGATTTATATACATATAGAATTATATACATATAGATTTATATACATATAGAATTGCTTCAAGCTTCGCCACATTATTACCATTGCAAAAACACGCCTTGTAATTGAAAGGGCGCAACCCTCATTGTAAATATATGAGGGTTGAGAGTTGAGGATTGGTCAGAGTTTTGAAATGTTTATTGTTGAAAAGTCCACATTTTCTAAAACGTTATTAGGAAAGAAGTGTCCTAGTAAACAGTATATTCTTTCCCTATTAGTAATGAATTGAGCTTTGTTTCCTAGCTTTGTCAGTTATCTGGCAGTTACCACATCATCTGCTGTATGTTTTGTGTGAGCTGTTCTATATTATTTACTGTTCATTCTAGGGAGCATTTTACCTCTGGTATGGCTGTGGTTTCTACACATTCTAGGGAGCATTTGACCTCTGGTTTGGCTGTGGTTTCTACACATTCTAGGGAGCATTTGACCTCTGGTTTGGCTGTGGTTTCTACACATTCTAGGGAGTATTTTACCTCTGGTATGGCTGTGGTTTCTACACATTCTAGGGAGCATTTTACCTCTGGTATGGCTGGGTTTTCTACACATTCTAGGGAGCATTTTACCTCTGGTTTGGCTGGGTTTTCTACACATTCTATGGAGTATTTTACCTCTGGTATGGCAGGGTTTTCTACACATTCTAGGGAGCATTTTTACCTCTGGTATGGCAGGGTTTTCTACACATTCTAGGGAGTATTTTACCTCTGGTATGGCTGGGTTTTCTACACATTCTAGGGAGCATTTTACCTCTGGTATGGCTGGGTTTTCTACACATTCTAGGGAGCATTTTACCTCTGGTATGGCTGGGTTTTCTACACATTCTAGGGAGTATTTTACCTCTGGTTTGGCTGGGTTTCTACACATTCTAGGGAGCATTTTACCTCTGGTTTGGCTGTGGTTTCTACACATTCTAGGGAGCATTTTACCTCTGGTATGGCTGGGTTTTCTACACATTCTAGGGAGTGTTTTACCTCTGGTATGGCTGGGTTTTCTACACATTCTAGGGAGTATTTTACCTCTGGTATGGCTGGGTTTTCTACACATTCTAGGGAGCATTTTACCTCTCGTATGGCTGGGTTTTCTACACATTCTAGGGAGTATTTTACCTCTGGTATGGCTGGGTTTCTACACATTCTAGGGAGCATTTTACCTCTCGTATGGCTGGGTTTCTACACATTCTAGGGAGTATTTTACCTCTGGTATGGCTGGGTTTCTACACATTCTAGGGAGCATTTTACCTCTCGTATGGCTGGGTTTCTACACATTCTAGGGAGTATTTTACCTCTGGTATGGCTGGGTTTCTACACATTCTAGGGAGCATTTTACCTCTGGTTTGGCTGGGTTTCTACACATTCTAGGGAGCATTTTACCTTTGGTATGGCTGGGTTTTCTACACATTCTAGGGAGCATTTTACCTCTCGTATGGCTGGGTTTTCTACACATTCTAGGGAGTATTTTACCTCTCGTATGGCTGGGTTTTCTACACATTCTAGGGAGCATTTTACCTCTCGTATGGCTGGGTTTCTACACATTCTAGGGAGCATTTTACCTCTCGTATGGCTGGGTTTCTACACATTCTAGGGAGCATTTTACCTCTCGTATGGCTGGGTTTTCTACACATTCTAGGGAGCATTTTACCTCTCGTATGGCTGGGTTTTCTACACATTCTAGGGAGTATTTTACCTCTCGTATGGCTGGGTTTTCTACACATTCTAGGGAGCATTTTACCTCTCGTATGGCTGGGTTTCTACACATTCTAGGGAGCATTTTACCTCTCGTATGGCTGGGTTTCTACACATTCTAGGGAGCATTTTACCTCTCGTATGGCTGGGTTTCTACACATTCTAGGGAGTATTTTACCTCTCGTATGGCTGGGTTTCTACACATTCTAGGGAGCATTTTACCTCTGGTTTGGCTGGGTTTCTACACATTCTAGGGAGCATTTTACCTCTGGTTTGGCTGTGGTTTCTACACATTCTAGGGAGCATTTTACCTCTCCTATGGCTGGGTTTCTACACATTCTAGGGAGCATTTTACCTCTGGTTTGGCTGGGTTTTCTACACATTCTAGGGAGCATTTTACCTCTGGTTTGGCTGGGTTTTCTACACATTCTAGGGAGCATTTTACCTCTGGTTTGGCTGGGTTTTCTACACATTCTAGGGAGCATTTTACCTCTGGTTTGGCTGGGTTTTCTACACATTCTAGGGAGCATTTTACCTCTGGTTTGGCTGGGTTTCTACACATTCTAGGGAGCATTTTACCTCTGGTTTGGCTGGGTTTCTACACATTCTAGGGAGCATTTTACCTCTGGTTTGGCTGGGTTTCTACACATTCTAGGGAGCATTTTACCTCTGGTTTGGCTGTGGTTTCTACACATTCTAGGGAGTATTTTACCTCTGGTATGGCTGGGTTTCTACACATTCTAGGGAGCATTTTATCTCTGGTTTGGCACCGTCCCGTTAAATACAGGGGATGTGGAAACCATTCTCCACTTATTTTTAAATGACTACACTAGCATGATGAGTGGCGCAGCGGTCTAAGGCACTGCATCTCAGTGCTAGAGCGTCACTACAGACCCTGGTTTGATTCCTTGCTGAATCACAATCGGCTGTGATTGGGCATCCCATAGGACGGTGCACAATTGGCCCAGAATCTTCCGGGTTAGGGGAGGGTTTGGCCCAGAATCGTCTGGGTTAGGGGAGGGTTTGGCCCAGAATCGTCTGGATTAGGGGAGGGTTTGGCCCAGAATCGTCTGGGTTAGGGAAGGGTTTGGCTGTCATTGTAAGTAAGAATTGGTTCTTAACTGACTTGCCTAGTTAAATAACGGGTGAAATCAAAAAAAGATTCACCGATTTTAAGGCGTACATAAAAATAACAAAAACATCTTGTACAGCTTGTTTATTTCAAATGCATTTCCCAAAATACAAGTTATGACATCCTATTTTAGTGGACCATCTTGTAGATTCATTCATACTTCATGAATTTTATCATTGCAAGATGTTTTCATAAATGGGCTTTCATGATGAGCAGTTGAAATACACATCAGCATTGAGTTCCCCCTGGCTTTAGTCAGTTGTGATCCAGCTGCACTACTATCTTTTGTAGCACATGAGATACATCCAAATGACACTTGTCACAAATGTTTCAGTCTGTGCACTTACCCTTCTGTGTGCCTACTTTTCTACCTACCTTGCTTGCGTTCATCTTTCCTCATACTTCACGCAATGGTCTATTTGCATTTTTGTAATTAGCAAGTTCCTCTACCTTGACATTTATTTAGTAACCGTTCCTGTTTCAAATTATTAAAAAATAGTCCAGAATTTTTTCCCGATTTTCAAGTGCCAGTAGCAGGCGTCAAAGTATCACCTCTTTCTGACATGTGGGTGGATATTATTCTATTTTCCATGTACCCTATATTTAAAGTGTTACTCATCGTTTAGTCTTTTGAGAGGTGGTGGGGGGCTGGGGCTCCCGTGCAGTGGCTGTGTCAGGTCTCTCTGTATGTTTTAAAGGTATCCAGTCTGCCACTGTAAATAACCCTGCTTGTGCCTGGGCTCTGGGGGCTGCGACCCAGCAGCCCGTTAACAATGCGCTCATGTCATATTCCACCACCGGAGGGGATAATGAGATTTCAACTGCACTACAAGTGTCGCTCCTATAATCCACTTGTTAGTGAGTAGACCCCCCCCCCCCATCAGGCAAATGTGCACCGTGCGTGTGTGTACAGTATCCGTTCCTACTGTTAAGTGTTAGTGGGCATATGAATGTGAGAGCCAGTGTCGGAGAAAGAGAGGGAGGGGGTATGGCGTGAGGGTATAAAATAATTACCATACAGATATTTCACACTACCCCCAACGCCCTCCCTAACCCTGCTTCAACTGGGGCTTGATTTTGGCAGGAGATCACCGGGGCGGAGTACCATCATCTCAAATGTTCTATTGCTCGAGTTTCTGCACCTCTTCTAGTATATTAGCTCAAACGTATTGGGGAGTTTCTGCACCTCTTCTAGTATATTAGCTCAAAAGTATTGTGGAGTTTCTGCACCTCTTCTAGTATATTAGCTCAAAAGTATTGTGGAGTTTCTGCACCTCTTCTAGTATATTAGCTCAAAAGTATTGTGGAGTTTCTGCACCTCTTCTAGTATATTAGCTCAAAAGTATTGTGGAGTTTCTGCACCTCTTCTAGTATATTAGCTCAAAAGTATTGTGGAGTTTCTGCACCTGTTCTAGTATATTAGCTCAAAAGTATTGTGGAGTTTCTGCACCTCTTCTAGTATATTAGCTCAAAAGTATTGTGGAGTTTCTGCACCTGTTCTAGTATATTAGCTCAAAAGTATTGTGGAGTTTCTGCACCTGTTCTAGTATATTAGCTCAAAAGTATTGTGGAGTTTCTGCACCTGTTCTAGTATATTAGCTCAAAAGTATTGTGGAGTTTCTGCACCTCTTCTAGTATATTAGCTCAAAAGTATTTCTAGTATATTAGCTCAAAAGTATTGTGGAGTTTCTGCACCTGTTCTAGTATATTAGCTCAAAAGTATTGTGGAGTTTCTGCACCTGTTCTAGTATATTAGCTCAAAAGTATTGTGGAGTTTCTGCACCTCTTCTAGTATATTAGCTCAAAAGTATTGTGGAGTTTCTGCACCTGTTCTAGTATATTAGCTCAAAAGTATTGTGGAGTTTCTGCATATTAGCTCTATTGGGAGTTTCTTCTTCTAGTATATTAGCTCAAAAGTATTGGAGTTTCTGCACCTGTTCTAGTATATTAGCTCAAAAGTATTGTGGAGTTTCTGCACCTGTTCTAGTATATTAGCTCAAAAGTACTGTGGAGTTTCTGCACCTGTTCTAGTATATTAGCTCAAAAGTACTGTGGAGTTTCTGCACCTGTTCTAGTATATTAGCTCAAAAGTATTGGGGAGCTTCTGCACCTGTTATAGATTATTAGCTCAAAAGTATTGGGGAGCTTCTGCACCTCAATATAAACAGCACTGGTACCGATTCCAGTCAAGCACTGGCTGTCATTGTAGTTTGAAGTGAAAAAACAACAATCTGCCCCGAAGAACATCAACTCTGTTGAGTACTTATGTCAGTAGATGTTTTTCATAATTGGTGTTGATGATTTTATTGTCTAATTGCAGTTGTTTATTCAGGAATCAAATTATTCAATTGAATTGCTCTCTTGGGGCAACAAGGTTCAAACCCTGATTGGTCAACTTGATGAATCAGGGCTTTGTGTCTGTAACGATTCAGCGGCATTGTGCTCCCTTGTTGCCTTCGTATTCCGTGCGAGGTCATGTTCATTAGCCAGCCCTCACGTTTATCTGATGACCTGGCACCCAGATTAAGGTTAAGGCCAAATCTGCCCAAACGATTGTAGATTGTGTAGATTGTGATTTTATTTGTCTCTGGTAGATAAAAATTTTTTAAAAAAGATAATGTGTCCACATTGGTTGTGACTGCGTCTCATTGTTGACGAAACGACTTCAGCATTGTTGCAGAAGTGAACCAGTTTGAGGTTTTAAATGTCGGCTTTATGCTCTATTGACAAAATAGATTAACGTCCATATTGCTTTGCTCCACACACTCAATGGTCGATAATCAGTTTTGATCATTTTAACGTCTCAATTTGTCACGCTAATCTACCGTTCCACCATGTAACCGTCACAAAAGGACATGAAAACTTCAGAATGTTTGGGCCACATTCCTGCTACTAGTGTGTTGCCCGTGTGTTGGAGTTACAGTGTTAGTGTCATATTGTGCGGAAGATGTTTCCAATTTGGTCTCTGCCATGGACTAGCGAGACGTGATTAGAGAGGAGGAAATTGGAGGATTAAAATTGTCTGCTTGAAATTCCTGAACACTTGGTTGAACACTGCATGCTTGCTTGCTCTCCTCTCTATCTCTCTGTCTCTTTCTCTTTCTCTCTCGCTCGCTTTCTCTGTCTCTCTCGCTCTCTGTCTCTCTATGTCTGCCTGAGCAGCTGTACACCATAGGCCCTACAGCTTGGGAGGTAAGTGTCTACTGGTTCATAGTAGTGTGTGTGTGTGTGTGTGTGTGTGTGTGTGTGTGTGTGTGTGTGTGTGTGTGTGTGTGTGTGTGTGTGTGTGGCCCACCGGTGTTGCACAGTGTGTACTAGCTCCTAGTGCGTCAGGCTGTCAGCTGGGTCTGTACCAACGACCTGGGATCCTCTGACCTTATGACCACAGAAACATTACAAATGGTGTTAGTCCTTTGTCCTCTAGGATGGGACATGTCTATGATATTTAATGGAAACTTGCGTTATTGTTTTTTCAAAATTCAGATTGAACGACAACTGTTTACTTTTGTTGCCGTTATATACTGTTGCAAATATAATGTATATACACTATACTGTAGATACACACTGTGGATCCACTACACTGTAGATACACACTGTAGATACACTATACTGTAGATACACACTGTAGATACACTACACTGTAGATACACTACACTGTAGATACACTACACTGTAGATACACTATACTGTAGATACACACTGTAGATACACTGTAGATCCACACACTGTAGATACACTATACTGATACACTACACTGTGAATCCTACTGTAGATACACACTGTGGAGATACACACTGTGGATCCACTATACTGTAGATACACACTGTAGATACACTATACTGTAGATACACACTGTAGATACACTACACTGTAGATACACACTGTAGATACACTATACTGTAGATACACACTGTAGATACACTATACTGTAGATACACACTGTGGATCCACTACACTGTAGATACACACTGTAGATACACTATACTGTAGATACACACTGTGGATCCACTACACTGTAGATACACACTGTAGATACACTATACTGTAGATACACTATACTGTAGATACACACTGTAGATACACACTGTAGATACACTATACTGTAGATACACTATACTGTAGATACACACTGTAGATACACACTGTAGATACACTATACTGTAGATACACACTGTGGATACACACTGTAGATACACACTGTAGATACACACTGTAGATACACTATACTGTAGATACACACTGTAGATACACACTGTAGATACACACTGTAGATACACTATACTGTAGATACACACTGTGGATCCACTACACTGTAGATACACACTGTGGATCCACTACACTGTAGATACACTACACTGTAGATACACACTGTAGATACACTATACTGTAGATACACACTGTGGATCCACTACACTGTAGATACACACTGTAGATACACTACACTGTAGATACACACTGTAGATACACTACACTGTAGATACACTATACTGTAGATACACTACACTGTGGATCCACTACACTGTAGATACACTATACTGTAGATACACTACACTGTAGATACACTATACTGTAGATACACTACACTGTGGATCCACTACACTGTAGATACACTATACTGTAGATACACTACACTGTAGATACACTACACTGTAGATACACTATACTGTAGATACACACTGTAGATACACACTGTGAATCCACTACACTGTAGATACACTATACTGTAGATACACTACACTGTGAATCCACTACACTGTAGATACACACTGTGGATCCACTATACTGTAGATACACACTGTGGATCCACTATACTGTAGATACACACTGTAGATACACTATACTGTAGATACACACTGTAGATACACTACACTGTAGATACACACTGTAGATACACTATACTGTAGATACACACTGTAGATACACTATACTGTAGATACACACTGTGGATCCACTACACTGTAGATACACACTGTAGATACACTATACTGTAGATACACACTGTGGATCCACTACACTGTAGATACACACTGTAGATACACTATACTGTAGATACACTATACTGTAGATACACACTGTAGATACACTATACTGTAGATACACTATACTGTAGATACACACTGTAGATACACACTGTAGATACACTATACTGTAGATACACACTGTGGATACACACTGTAGATACACACTGTAGATACACACTGTAGATACACTATACTGTAGATACACACTGTAGATACACACTGTAGATACACTATACTGTAGATACACACTGTGGATCCACTACACTGTAGATACACACTGTGGATCCACTACACTGTAGATACACTACACTGTAGATACACACTGTAGATACACTATACTGTAGATACACACTGTGGATCCACTACACTGTAGATACACATTGTAGATACACTACACTGTAGATACACTACACTGTGGATCCACTACACTGTAGATACACTATACTGTAGATACACTACACTGTAGATACACTATACTGTAGATACACTACACTGTGGATCCACTACACTGTAGATACACTATACTGTAGATACACTACACTGTAGATACACTACACTGTAGATACACACTGTAGATACACACTGTAGATACACTATACTGTAGATACACACTGTGGATCCACTATACTGTAGATACACACTGTGGATCACTACACTGTAGATACACACTGTAGATACACACTGTAGATACACTATACTGTAGATACACACTGTGGATCCACTATACTGTAGATACACACTGTGGATCCACTACACTGTAGATACACTACACTGTAGATACACACTGTAGATACACTACACTGTAGATACACTATACTGTAGATACACTACACTGTGGATCCACTACACTGTAGATACACACTGTGGATCCACTACACTGTAGATACACACTGTAGATACACTATACTGTAGATACACACTGTGGATCCACTACACTGTAGATACACACTGTAGATACACTATACTGTAGATACACACTGTGGATACACACTGTAGATACACACTGTGGATACACTACACTGTAGATACACTATACTGTAGATACACACTGTGGATACACACTGTAGATACACACTGTAGATACACTACACTGTAGATACACACTGTGGATACACTATACTGTAGATACACACTGTGGATACACACTGTATACTGTAGATACACACTGTGGATACACACACTGTAGATACACACTGTGGATACACTACACTGTAGATACACTAGATACACTGTAGATACACACTGTGATACACTATACTGTAGATACACACTGTAGATACACTACACTGTAGATACACACTGTGGATACATACTGTAGATACACTGTAGATACACACTGTAGATACACTACACTGTAGATACACACTGTAGATACACTATACTGTAGACACACACTGTGGATCCACTACACTGTAGATACACACTGTAGATACACACTGTAGATACACTACACTGTAGATACACTATACTGTAGATACACACACTGTAGATACACTACACTGTAGATACACACTGTAGATACACACTGTAGATACACTACACTGTAGATACACTACACTGTAGATACACACTGTAGATACACACTGTAGATACACTATACTGTAGATACACACTGTGGATCCACTACACTGTAGATACACACTGTAGATACATACTGTAGATACACACTGTAGATACACACTGTAGATCCACTATACTGTAGATACACACTGTAGATACACTATACTGTAGATACACACTGTGGATCCACTACACTGTAGATACACACTGTGGATACACACTGTAGATACACTACACTGTAGATACACACTGTAGATACACACTGTAGATCCACTATACTGTAGATACACACTGTGGATCCACTATACACTGTAGATACACACTGTAGATACACTATATATACTGTAGATACACACTGTAGATCCACTATACACTGTAGATACACACACTATACTGTAGATACACACTGTAGATCCACTGTGCTGTAGATACACACTGTAGATCCACTATACTGTAGATACACCATACACTGTGTGGTATCATTTCAGGTCTTGGTGAAATTAGCTTCTTTGTAGTTCTACCAGTGGTATGTGCACGTTGAGGAGTTGTATTTCCTTTGAATGGATGGGGTTTATGGTGGAGGAGGTTTAGGATGGAGGGGGTTTAGAATGGAAGGGGGTTTAGGATGGAAGGGGTTTAGGATGGAGGAGGTTTAGGATGGAGGAGGTTTAGGATGGAGGAGGTTTAGGATGGAGGTGGTTTAGGATGGAGGGGGTTTAGGATGGAGGAGGTTTAGGATGGAGGAGGTAAGGGGTTTAGGATGGAGGGTTTAGGGTGGAGCAGTTTAGGATGGAAGGGGTTTAGGATGGAGGGTTTAGGATGGAGGGGTTTAGGATGGAGGTTTAGGATGGAAGGGGTTTAGGATTTTAGGAAGGGGTTTAGGATGGAGGAGGTTTAGGATGGGAGGGGGTTTAGGATGGAGGGGGTTTAGGATGGAGGGGGTTTAGCATAGAGGAGGTTTAGGATGGGAGGGGTTTAGGATGGGAGGGGGTTTAGGAGCTCCGGCTTATTTTTCCAATATTGTAGTGGAACATTCTGAATGAATGCAAAAGGCCGTAATATCCGTTCATATCTCGTGTCTTAGGCACAAAAACATGCCTTGGGGTGTTTTTGCTTTCTTTTTGTTGCAATGTTATATCTGAGGAGAAAGACCATAGGAGACTTGGAATAGTTCCCTCAGACGTTCCACAGTACTTCTTATTTTGCTACATTTAGAAGATGATTATTTATGGTAATATTAATGAGTAGTCAGTCTCAGGCAATTCACAGCCCCAATGACCATCTGCATGTGACGATGTTCTTGGGTGCAGATGAATGTTAATGAAGCTCAGTGGAGGGCTCTCATTTGGCACCTGGTGATGTTGTGAACAGGAGAGGAGCAGGAAGGAGAAAATCAGCTTTGGGTCGAGTCTGTGTGTGAAAATAGACAAGAACTGAGGATGAGAAGTTTGGGATTCAGTCCAGGCTATTTAAATTGAAAAACAACAAACCATTCTTGCCTGATTTGATCTAAATGTTTATTTTGTCATTTCTTTTAGGTTATCAGTCGTATGTGTCTGAATAATGTTATTTTATTTAGACAAATGTCTTCTTCTCTCTCTATCTATCACCATCTTTCCTCCTCTTCTCTCTCTATCCCAATCTCCCTCTCTGTCTCCCCCTCTTCTCTCTCTCTCTCTCTCTCTCTCTCTCTCTCTCTCTCCCAATCTCCCTCTCTGTCTCCCCCTACCTCTTCTCTCTCTCTCTCTCTCTCTCTCTCTCTCTCTCTCTATCCCAATCTCCCTCTCTGTCTCCACCTCTTCTCTCTCTCTCTCTCTCTCTCTCTCTCCTCTCTCTCTCTCTCTCTCTCTCTCTCTCTCTCTCCTTTCTGTCTCCCCTCTCTCTATCCCCATCTCCCTTTCTGTCCTCCCCTCTTCTCTCTCTCTCTATCCCCATCTCCCTCTCTGTCCTCACCTCTTCTCTCTCTCTCTATCCCCATCTCCCTCTCTGTCCTCACCTCTTCTCTCTCTCTCTATCCCCATCACCCTCTCTGTCCTCACCTCTTCTCTCTCTCTCTATCCCCATCACCCTCTCTGTCCTCACCTCTTCTCTCTCTCTCTATCCCCATCACCCTCTCTGTCCTCACCTCTTCTCTCTCTCTCTATCCCCATCACCCTCTCTGTCCTCACCTCTTCTCTCTCTCTCTATCCCCATCACCCTCTCTGTCCTCACCTCTTCTCTCTCTCTCTATCCCCATCACCCTCTCTGTCCTCACCTCTTCTCTCTCTCTCTATCCCCATCACCCTCTCTGTCCTCACCTCTTCTCTCTCTCTCTATCCCCATCACCCTCTCTGTCCTCACCTCTTCTCTCTCTCTCTATCCCCATCACCCTCTCTGTCCTCACCTCTTCTCTCTCTCTCTATCCCCATCTCCCTCTCTGTCCTCACCTCTTCTCTCTCTCTCTCTCTATCCCCATCTCCCTCTCTGTCCTCACCTCTTCTCTCTCTCTCTATCCCCATCACCCTCTCTGTCCTCACCTCTTCTCTCTCTCTCTATCCCCATCACCCTCTCTGTCCTCACCTCT